>NC_088879.1:16312488-16612488 GCF_032884065.1 Artemia franciscana | reverse complement strand
TCGCGCGCATAAGTCGTTATGCGCCATATTAGTTACGCGCCATTGTAGCTGTGTCAATGTGTCCCACCTGTGAATAGAGATAGATATAAATATATATTTTTAACTACGTAAAACATGCGAATATACAACATTCTTCGCTGTCCCATTGTCTGTGCATATAAATAGCACTTATATTCCCTGTGTCCCGGTCGTCATTTGTGTCCTGGTGTCCCAGTTTGTATTTTCTCTTTGAGTGTCCCGGTCGTCATTTATATTCCCTGTGTCCCAGTGTCCCGGTCGTCATTTGTGTCCCGGTGTCCCGGTCTGTAATTTCTATTCAAACAATCCCTGTGTCTCAGTCGTCAATTATATATCCCGCCTGTGCCCCCGAAGTCCCCGTTGTAGTTGTGTCCCTGCGTCCGGGTCGTCATTTATATTCCCGGTCGTGATTTGTGTCGGGGTGTCCCAGTCTGTAATTTTTCTTTGAGGTTCCTGGTTGTCATTTATATTCCCTCTGTGTCGGTCGTCATTTGTGTCCCGGTCTGTAATTTATCTTTGAGTGTTTTTTCTTTTTAGTTTTTTTTAGTTTTTTACATATTTTCTGGTTTTTTTTCTTCTTTAGTTTTCAGCGTCACTATGAAGTACATATCGCCGAACCTTTGTTTTTTAACTTAAATCTGGTAGGCATTGATGACCTTATCCAAGTTAAGGACAATCCTGACAATCTATTTATATGCACAGACAATGGGACAGCCAAGAATGTTGTATATTCGCAAGTTTTACGTATTTATATATATATATATATATATATATATATATATATATATATATATATATATATATATATATATATATATATATATATCTATATATATAAAAATAAGTTGTCTGTGGATGGATGGATGGATGTGTCAGGTGACGTCACCTGAAAAAACTGGATCAGGTGACGTCAAAACTGAAAAAACTAAAAAAAGGCAAAAACTACAAAAAAAACTAAAAACTAATAAAAAAAATAAAAAAGCTAAAAAACTAAAAAAAACTATAAAGGTAAAAACCAATAAAAAACTAAAAAAAAACTGAAAAAACTAAAAAAAGGCAAAAACTACAAAAAAAACTAAAAACTAATAAAAAAAGTAAAAAAGCTAAAAAACTAAAAAAACTAAAAAAAGGTAAAAAACTAAAAAAAAATAAAAAATAAAAAAAAAACTAAAAAAAAGGAAAAAACTGAAAAATAAGCTAAAATAAAGGTAAAAACCAATAAAAAACTAAAAAGAAAAAAAGGAAAAAACTAATAAATGACGACACTCAAAGAGAAAGCGACCAGGACAAAAGGAATGTTCGATTAGCAATCAACAAAGCACCGGGACACAGGGAGTATAAATGACGACCAGGACATAAGTAAAAAAAAAAACTATCTATATATATAAAAATAAGTTGTCTGTGGATCTGTGGATCGTGGATCAGGTGACGTCACCTGAAAAAACTGGATCAGGTGACGTCAAAACTGAAAAAACTAAAAAAAGGCAAAAACTACAAAAAAAACTAAAAACTAATAAAAAAAATAAAAAAGCTAAAAAACTAAAAAAACTAAAAAAAGGCAAAAACTACAAAAAAACTAAAAACTAATAAAAAAGCTAAAAAACTAAAAAAACTAAAAAAAAGGCAAAAACTACAAAAAAACTAAAAACTAATAAAAAAAATAAAAAAGCTAAAAAACTAAAAAAACTAAAAAAAGGTAAAAAACTAAAAAAACTAAAAACTAAAAAAAAAACTAAAAAAGGTAAAAACTAAAAGAACTAAAAAAGAAAAAAATAAATGACGACACTCAAAGAGAAAGCGACCAGGACAAAAGGAATGTTCGATTAGCAATCAACAAAGCACCGGGACACAGGGAGTATAAATGACGACCAGGACACAAGTAAAAAAAAAATTAACAAAACTAAAAAGAAGGTAAAAACTACAAAAAAACTAAAAAGAAAAAAAAACTAAAAACTAATAAAAAAACTAAAATAAAAAAAAAATTAACAAAACTAAAAAGAAGGTAAAAACTACAAAAAAACTAAAAAGAAAAAAAAACTAAAAACTAATAAAAAAACTAAAAAATCTAAAAATCTAAATAAACTAAAAAAGAAAAAAAAGGAAAAAAATAAAGGAGAAAAACAAAACTAAAAAACGAATGTATATACAGACCGGTACACCGGGATACAAATGACGACCGGGACACAGGGAATATAAATAACGACCGGGACACAGGGACACAACTACAACGGGGACACCGGGGGAAACAGGGGGATATAAATGACGACCGGGACAAAAAAACTAAAAAGAAATAAAAACTAAAAACTAATAAAAAAAACTAAAAAATCTAAAAATCTAAATAAGCTAAAAAAGAAAAAAAAAGGAAAAAAATAAAGGAGAAAAACAAAACTAAAAAACGAATGTATACACAGACCGGGACACCGGGATACAAATGATGACCGGGACCCGGGACACAGGGAATATAAATGACGACCGGGACACAGGGACACAACTACAACGGGGACACCGGGGGAAACAGGGGGATGTAAATGACGACCGGGACACCGGGACAGGGAATGGTCGATTAGCAATCACCATCAACAAAGCTCAAGGGCAATCATTAGAATCATGAGGTATAGATCTGAATACAGATTGTTTTCCCATGGACCATTATATGTTGCATGTTCAAGAGTCGGTAAACCTGACAATCTATTTATATGCAAAGACAATGGGACAGCAAAGAATGTTGTATATTCGCAAGTTTTACGTAGTTAAAACCATATATATATATATATATATCTATATTCACAGGTGGGACATAGGGACACAACTACAATGGCGCGTAACTATTATGGCGCGTAACGACTTACGCGCGCGGGGGGCTTGGGGGGGGCGCGAAGCGCCCCCACCAACTAGGTGTTGGGGTGGCGCGAAGCGCCACCCCAACAGCTAGTATATATATATATATATATTCACAGGTGGGACACAGAGACACAACTACAATGGCGCGTAACAAATATGGCGCGTAACAAATATGGCGCGTAACGAGCTAGTATATATATATATATATATATATATATATATATATATATATATATATATATATATATATATATATATATATATATATGTATATACTAGCTGTTGGGGTGGCGCTTCGCGCCACCCCAACACCTAGTTGGTGGGGGCGCTTGGCGCCCCCCCAAGCCCCCCCGCGCGCGTAAGTCGTTACGCGCCATAATAGTTACGCGCCATTGTAGTTGTGTCCCTATGTCCCACCTGTGAATATAGATAGATATATATATATATATATATATATATATATATATATATATATATATATATATATATATATATATATATATATATATATATATATATATATATATATATATATATATATATATATATGGTTTTAACTACGTAAAACTTGCGAATATACAACATTCTTTGCTGTCCCATTGTCTTTGCATATAAATAGATTGTCAGGTTTACCGACTCTTGAACATGCAAGATATAATGGTCCATGGGAAAACAATCTGTATTCAGATCTATACCTCATGATTCTAATGATTGCCCTTGAGCTTTGTTGATGGTGATTGCTAATCGACCATTCCCTGTCCCGGTATCCCGGTCGTCATTTTTTATTAGTTTTTAGTTTTTTTTCTTTTTAGTTTTTTTGTAGTTTTTACCTTCTTTTTAGTTTTGTTAGTTTTTTTTTTTTTACTTATGTCCTGGTCGTCATTTATACTCCCTGTGTCCCGGTGCTTTGTTGATTGCTAATCGAACATTCCTTTTGTCCTGGTCGCTTTCTCTTTGAGTGTCGTCATTTATTTTTTTCTTTTTTAGTTCTTTTAGTTTTTACCTTTTTTAGTTTTTTTTAGTTTTTTATATGAAATTTTTTTTTTAGTTTTTTCCTTTTTTTCTTTTTAGTTTTTTATTGGTTTTTACCTTTATTTTAGCTTATTTTTCAGTTTTTCCTTTTTTTTAGTTTTTTTTATTTTTTATTTTTTTTAGTTTTTTACCTTTTTTGAGTTTTTTTAGTTTTTTAGCTTTTTTACTTTTTTTATTAGTTTTTAGTTTTTTTTGTAGTTTTTGCCTTTTTTTAAGTTTTGTTTTTCTCCTTTATTTTTTTCCTTTTTTTTTCTTTTTTAGTTTATTTAGATTTTTAGATTTTTTAGTTTTTTTATTAGTTTTTAGTTTTTTTTTCTTTTTGGTTTTTTTGTAGTTTTTACCTTCTTTTTAGTTTTGTTAGTTTTTCTTTTTACTTATATCCTGGTCGTCATTTATACTCCCTGTGTCCCGGTGCTTTGTTGATTGCTAATCGAACATTCCTTTTGTCCTGGTCGCTTTCTCTTTGAGTGTCGTCATTTATTTTTTTCTTTTTTAGTTCTTTTAGTTTTTACCTTTTTTAGTTTTTTTTAGTTTTTTAGATGAAAATTTTTTTTAGTTTTTTGCTTTTTTTCTTTTTAGTTTTTTCTTTTTTTAGTTTTTTCAGTTTTTTTTAGTTTTTTATTGGTTTTTACCTTTATTTTAGCTTATTTTTCAGTTTTTTCCTTTTTTTTAGTTTTTTTTTAGTTTTTAGTTTTTTACCTTTTTTTAGTTTTTTTAGTTTTTTTAGTTTTTTAGCTTTTTTATTTTTTGTATTAGTTTTTAGTTTTTTTTGTAGTTGTACTTATGTCCTGGTCGTCATTTATACTCCTTGTGTCCCGGTGCTTTGTTGATTGCTAATCGAACATTCCTTTTGTCCTGGTCGCTTTCTCTTTGAGTGTCGTCATTTATTTTTTTCTTTTTTAGTTCTTTTAGTTTTTTTTATTTTTTATTTTTTTTAGTTTTTTACCTTTTTTTAGTTTTTTTAGTTTTTTTTAGTTTTTTAGCTTTTTTACTTTTTTTTATTAGTTTTTAGTTTTTTTTGTAGTTTTTGCCTTTTTTTAGTTTTTTCAGTTTTTTTTAGTTTTTTATTGGTTTTTACCTTTACTTTAGCTTATTTTTCAGTTTTTTCCTTTTTTTAATTTTTTTTAGTTTTTAGTTTTTGTAGTTTTTTACCTTTTTTTAGTTTTTTTTAGTTTTTTTAGTTTTTTAGCTTTTTTATTTTTTTTATTAGTTTTTAGTTTTTTTTGTAGTTTTTGCCTTTTTTTAGTTTTTTTAGTTTTTTAGCTTTTTTATTAGTTTTTAGTTTTTTTTGTAGTTTTTGCCTTTTATTAGTTTTTTTAGTTTTTTAGCTTTGTCGTCATTTTTGCTATGACGGTGACGTCATTAAAGATATTTAAGACATATGTTCACGTAGAAATCTATTAATGTTTAAGTTTAAAATGACTGATGAACTTACAATGGTAAAAGCCGATGAAGATGCTCAAAGAGTCTATGCCAAAAAACTTGCTGCTGATAGAGAAAGTCAGAAAAGAAAGCGTGCCGAGGAATCAAAAGAACAGCAAGGAAACAGGCTTGAGGCTAAAGAACGCAAAACCGCGCAGTTAGATGAAGATCCACCTGGACAGCGAGAGTCAAAACATATCAAAACTGAAAATGATAGCGATGATGATTGGGTTTGGGATCTTGACTTGGATAAGGTCATCAATGCCTACCAGATTTTAGTTAAAAAACAAAGGTTCGGCGATATGTATTTCATAGTGAAGCTGAAAAATAAAGAAGAAAAAGAAAACTGAAAAAAGAAAAAATGTAAAAAACTAAAAAATACTAAAAAGAAAAAACACTCAAAGAGAAATTACAGACCGGGACACAAATGACGACCGGGACAGAGGGAATATAAATAACGACCGGGACACTCAAGGAGAAATTACAGACTGGGATACCGGGACACAAATGACGACCGGGACACAGGCAATATAAATGACGACCAGGACAACAATGGCAACACCCGAGGAAGCTGCTCAAAACGAATGTATTCACGCTGAAGTAGCTGAGTTGGTAAAGCGTTATGTTTCAGGTTCTAGGTCCGAGAGGCTCCAGGTTTGAAATTTGGGTTTAGCATTAATACAAAAGAAAAAAAAAACTAAAAAAGGTAAAAACTACAAAAAAACTAAAAAGAAAATATATATATATATATTTATATATATCATCTTTTCCACAAAAATAATAATTTAGTGCTTCTGCTTAAAAACAGCAATCGAATTGATGCCTCCTGATACGCAACTATCAACAAAGTGGCAATCGTTGTGGTCGGTGATCAGGCGAAACAATCAGTTGACAAGAATTGCTTAAACTCATCGATGCTACGATGCCCTACAATATCCTGACGAATATAAATGACGCCCGGGACACTCAAATAGAAATCACAGACTGGGACACCGGGACACAAATGACGACGGGGACACAGGGAATATAAATGACGACCCGGACACAGGGACACAACTACAACGGGGACGCCGGGGGGCACAGGGGGATATATAAATGACGACGGCAACAAAGGAAATGGTCGATTAGCAATCACCATCAACAAAGCTCAAGGGCAATCAATAGAATCATGAGGTATAGATCTGAATACGGATTGTTTTCCCATGGACCATTATGCGTTGCATGTTCAAGAGTCGGTAAACCTGACAATCTATTTATATCTGACAATCAAGTTTTACGTAGTTAAAAACATATATATATATATATATATATATATATATATATATATATATATATATATACATATATTAGCTGTTGGGGTGGCGCTTCGCGCCACCCCAACAGCTGGATCAGGTGACGGATCAGGTGACGTCACCTGATCCATCCACAGATCCACACACAGACAACTTATTTTTATATATATAGAAGATTGTCAAAATATATTGGAATATTTGTGCAATTCCCAGTTTTTTTTAGTTTTTTCTTTTTTTTTAGTTTTTTAGCTTTTTTTAGTTTTTTTTCGTTTTTTATCTTTTTATTTTCTTACGTTTTTTTTAAGTTTTTTCTTTTTTTAATTTTTTTAATTTTTAATTTTTTTTAGTTTTTTCTTTTTAGTTTTTTTTTAGTTTTTTATCATTTTTCTTTTTTCGAATTACTTTAATCTATTGTCACGATATTTCGAAATATTAATGCAATTTCCAGTTTTTACATTCTAGTCTGTTTTCTTTCATATATATAGAAGATATAATCTGGCGTAACGGACAGACAACTTATTTTTATATATATAGATATATATTATATATATATATATATATAAGTTGTATGTTTGTGTGTATGTCCGCATATGACGTCATTATAAGTATATAAGTCTTTGTATATGACGTCATTATATAAGGGGGCAATTCAAAGAAAAATTTTAGTATAAATCTTACAACGCCAGAAGAAACAGCCGAGGAAGCTGCTCAAAGAGTTAATTCAAAGAGAATTTTTAGTATAAATCCTACAATGGTAGAAGAAACAGCCGAGGAAGCTGCTCAAAGAGTTAATGCCAAAAGGCTTGCGGCTAATAGAGAAAGTGAGTAAAGAAAGCATGCCGAGGAATCACAAGAACAACATGAAAACCGGCTTGCGTCTCAAAGAGAAAATGACGGCGAAGCGCCACCCCAACAGCTAGTTTATATATATAGACTAGCTGTTGGGGTGGCATCTGTTTTCAGAATTCGATTTGATTGTACTCCATCGAGGTTTTCAGAATTAGGACACACATCCATTTGCTGTTTAATACCTCTGGCATCACTTCTGATTATAGAGGCTGCAGCTTGAACGATGGCTTCTTTCTTCTGTTCTGCGTCGACAATTTCTGGCTTTAAATAATATTCGTGGAGAATGGCATGAGCTGTGGCTCTTATAGGACAACGCTCTGTCTGCTGTTTATTTCTGCAAATACAGCGCTTCCATCGAGATTTTCAGAATTGGGACACACATTCATTTGCTGTTTAATACCTGTGGCATCACTTCTGATTATAGAGGCTGCAGCTTGAACGATGGCTTCTTTCTTCTGTTCTGCGTCGACAATTTCTGGCTTTAAATAATATTCGTGGAGATTGGCATGAGCTGTGGCTCTTATAGGACAACGCTCTGTCTTGCTGCTGATAGAGAAAGTAAGAAAAGAAAGCGTTCCGAGGAATCACAAGAGCAACGCGAAACCAGACTTGCTGCTAAAAGAGAAAGTGAAAAAAGAAGGCTAAAAGTATTTAAAAAAATCGTTCAAAGACAAATTTTTAATTGTAAGAAGATCGTGGACGGAAAAATGTTTAATTGTAGAATGACTGAAGAACCTACAATGGCAACAGCCGAGGAAGCTGCTCAAAGAGTCTATGCCAAAAAACTTGCGGCTGATAGAGAAAGTAAGAAAAGAAAGGGTGCCGAGGAACCAAAAGAACAGCAAGAAAACAGGCTTGCGGCTAAAGAACGCAAAACTGCGCAGTTAGATGAAAATCCACCTGGACAGCGAGAGTCAAAACTTATCAAAACTGAAAATGATAGCGATGATGATTGGGTTTGGGATTTTGACTTGGATAAGGTCATCAATGCCTACCAGATATTAGTTAAAAAAAACAAAGGTTCGGCGATATGTATCTCATAGTGACGCTGAAAAATAAAGAAGAAATAGAAAACTGAAAAAAGAAAAAAGGTAAAAAACTAAAAAGAAAAAACACTCAAAGAGAAATTACAGACCGGGACACAAATGACGACCGGGACAGAGAGAATATAAATGACGACCGGGATACTCAAAGAGAAATTACAGGCTGGGGATACCGGGACACAAATGACGACCGGCACACAGGGAATATAAATGACGACCAGGACAAAGGTATTTAAGAATATCGTTAAAAAACAAATTTTTAATTGTAAGAAGATCGTTGAAAGAGAAATTTCTAATTGTAAAATGACTGAAGAACCTACAATGGCAACACCAGAGGAAGCTGCTCAAAACGAATGTATTCAAGCCGAAGTAGCTGAGTTGGTAAAGCGTTATGTTTCAGGTTCTAGGTCCGAGAGGCTCCAGGTTTAGCCTTGGCTTTAGCATTAATACAAAAGAAGAAATAAACTAAAAAGGTAAAAACTACAAAAAAACTAAAAAGAAAATACTAAAAAAACTAAAAAAGCAAAAAAACAAAAAATGGTGAAAAACTAAAAACTAAAAAAGAAAAAAAACGAAAAAAAAGGTAAAAACTACGAAGAAGAAAAAACTAAAAACTAATAAGAAAACTAAAAAAAAACTAAAAACTGAAAAAGAAAAAAAGAACTAAAAAAAGGAAAAAAACTGAAAAATAAAGGAGAAAAAGAAAACTAAAAGCCGGGACACAGGGAATATAAATGACGAACGGGACACTATAAGAGAAATTACAGACTGGGGCACTGGGACACAAATAACGACCGGGAGATATAAATGACGACCGGGACACTCAAAGATAAATTACAGACCGGGACACAAATGACGACCGGGACACAGGGAATATAAATGTCGAACGGGACGCTCAAAGAGAAATTACAGACTGGGACACAAATGACGACCGGGATACTGGGAATATAAATGACGACCGGGACATAGGGAACGTTCGATTAGCAATCACCATCAACAAAGCTCAAGGGCAATCATTAGAATAATGAGGTATAGATCTGAATACAGATTGTTTCTCCCATGGACAATTTTATGTTGCATGTTCAAGAGTCGGTGAACCTGACAATCTATTTATATGCACAGGCAATGGGACATCGAAGAACGTTGTATATTCGCAAGTTTTACGTAGTTAAAAACATATATATCTATAACAAAAAGATAAATCTTTTCTCTTTTATCTATATTCACAGGTGGGACACAGGGACACAACTACAATGGCGCGTAACTAATATGGCGCGTAACGACTTACTTGCGCGGGGGGGGGGCTTGGGGGGGCACGAAGCGCCCCCACCAACTAGGTGTTGGGGTGGCGCGAAGCGCCACCCCAACAGCTAGTCTTCTATATATATAAAAATAAGTTGTATGTATTTTTGTGTTGAGGGTTTAAATGTAAAAACTGGGAATTGCATAAATATTTCGAAATATTTTGACAATAGATTAATGTAATTTGAAAACCTCAAAAAAGATACTTAAAATTTGAGGTTTATTATAAATTGTTGATCTCTATCAAGCTTGGCACGTGGAAATTTCTCTAACTGTCAATGTTATAGAATGTTACCAAAAAGAAAAACCAGGCTTGCGGTTCAATGACAAAGGGCCAGATTAGGAATGTGCAATTTACGTCAACGAAGGCGTGTCGAGGAACTACCAGAGCAACGCGAAACCAGACTTGCTGCTGAAAGAGAAAGTAAAAAAAGAAGGCGTGTCGAGGAATCACAAGAGCAACGTGAAAACAGGCTTGCGGCTTCAAGAAATAATGCTAGATTAGGAATGTGCAATTTGCGTCAACGAAGGCGTGTCGAGGAACTACCAGAGCAACGCGAAACCAGACCTGCTGCTAAAAGAGAAAGTGAAAAAAGAAGGCGTGTCGAGGAATCACAAGAGCACCGTGAAAACAGGCTTGCGGCTGATAGAGAAAGCAAGAAAAGAAAGCGTGCCGAGGAATCACAAGAACAACCTGAAAATTATCGCATGGCATTCAGGTACAGCCCAGTCGATGATTATAGTAGATGTGTTCAAATCGGGACTATGTCTAAAATTTGTCCCTATTGCAAGGCCTTGAAATTTAATGGTGAAACAATGGGAATGTGTTGCGCCTCAGGGAAAGTTAATTTTCCTCTACTGGCTGCACCCCCCAGAGCCATTGAAGACTTTGCTTACTGGAACTACGTCAGAATCTAAGCGTTTTTTATCAAACATCAGAAAATATAACTCATGTTTCCAAATGACGTCGTTCAGTGCCCAAATCGAAAACCAAGATCAATTTATACCTACTTTCAAAGTAAAAGGGCAAATTTATCATAGAACAGGGTCCCTTCTACCATTCTCAGGCGAGAATCATAAATTTTTACAATTGTACGTCATCAGTGATAGAAATTCTGAATTGAATGCACGTTGCGAAATTTCTCCCAACGTTGAAAGGACAATCGTTTCCCAATTGCAACATCTTTTCCACGAAAATAATAATTTAGTGCGTCTGTTCAAAACAGCCATCGATTTGATGCCATCGAAGTGGCAATCGTTATTGTCGGTGATCAGTTTTTACCTCGAGATATTATTCTTCATAAGCGAAACGCTCAGTGGGTAAGAATTGCTGAAACTCATCGATGCTACGATGCCCTACAATATCCTATCATTTTTTGGGATGGAGCCGACGGCTATCACTTTAATATTAAATTGATGAATCCAGCCACTAACAAAGAAATGAATAAGAAATGCAGTGCAATACATTATTATTCCTATAGACTAATGATTCTTCAGGATGAAGACAATTATATTTTAAAATGCCGTCAATTGTTTCACCAATATGTTGTTGATATGTATGTAAAAATTGAATCGGAACGTTTGCTATATATCCTTCTGAATCAGACCAAGCTCCGCTCTGAACAATACATTCATTTGCGAGATGCATTTGTAAATGACGGTAATACCACAAACGTTGGAAGATTAACGATTTTACCTTCGTCATATGCTGGCGGTCCCCGTCATATGCATGAATATGCTCAAGATGCTATTGCGTATGTTCGTCTCTATGGTCGTCCAGATTTATTTATTACATTTACATGTAATCAATCTTGGGACCAGATACAGCAGCTTTTACTTCAAGGACAATCGGCGGTTCATAGACTTGACATTGACATGACTTTTTTGAGTTTTTTTAGTTTTTTTAGTTTTTTAGCTTTTTTACTTTTTTTATTAGTTTTTAGTTTTTTGTAGTTTTTGCCTTTTTTTAAGTTTTGTTTTTCTCCTTTATTTTTTTCCTTTTTTTTCTTTTTTAGTTTATTTAGATTTTTAGATTTTTTAGTTTTTTTATTAGTTTTTAGTTTTTTTTCTTTTTAGTTTTTTTGTAGTTTTTACCTTCTTTTTAGTTTTGTTAGTTTTTTTTTTTTACTTATGTCCTGGTCGTCATTTATACTCCCTGTGTCCCGGTGCTTTGTTGATTGCTAATCGAACATTCCTTTTGTCCTGGTCGCTTTCTCTTTGAGTGTCGTCATTTATTTTTTTCTTTTTTAGTTCTTTTAGTTTTTACCTTTTTTAGTTTTTTTTAGTTTTTTAGATGAAAATTTTTTTTAGTTTTTTGCTTTTTTTCTTTTTAGTTTTTTATTGGTTTTTACCTTTTTTTAGTTTTTTCAGTTTTTTTTTAGTTTTTTATTGGTTTTTACCTTTATTTTAGCTTATTTTTCAGTTTTTTCCTTTTTTTTAGTTTTTTTTTAGTTTTTAGTTTTTTTAGTTTTTTACCTTTTTTTAGTTTTTTTAGTTTTTTTAGTTTTTTAGTTTTTTTATTTTTTTTATTAGTTTTTAGTTTTTTTTGTAGTTGTACTTATGTCCTGGTCGTCATTTATACTCCATGTGTCCCGGTGCTTTGTTGATTGCTAATCGAACATTCCTTTTGTCCTTGTCGCTTTCTCTTTGAGTGTCGTCATTTATTTTTTTCTTTTTTAGTTCTTTTAGTTTTTTTTTATTTTTTAGTTTTTTTAGTTTTTTACCTTTTTTTAGTTTTTTTAGTTTTTTTTAGTTTTTTAGCTTTTTTACTTTTTTTTATTAGTTTTTAGTTTTTTTTGTAGTTTTTGCCTTTTTTTAGTTTTTTCAGTTTTTTTTTTTTAGTTTTTTATTGGTTTTTACCTTTATTTTAGCTTATTTTTCAGTTTTTCAGTTTTTTTTAGTTTTTAGTTTTTGTAGTTTTTTACCTTTTTTTAGTTTTTTTTAGTTTTTTTAGTTTTTTAGCTTTTTTATTTTTTTTATTAGTTTTTAGTTTTTTTGTAGTTTTTGCCTTTTTTTTAGTTTTTTTAGTTTTTTAGCTTTTTTATTAGTTTTTAGTTTTTTTTGTAGTTTTTGCCTTTTATTAGTTTTTTTAGTTTTTTAGCTTTTTTATTTTTTTTATTAGTTTTTAGTTTTTTTTGTAGTTTTTGCCTTTTTTAGTTTTTTCAGTTTTGACGTCACCTGATCCAGTTTTTTCAGGTGACGTCACCTGATCCATCCACAGATCCACACACAGACAACTTATTTTTATATATATAGAAGATTGTCAAAATATATTGGAATATTTGTGCAATTCCCAGTTTTTTTTAGTTTTTTCTTTTTTTTTTAGTTTTTTAGCTTTTTTTAGTTTTTTTTCGTTTTTTATCTTTTTATTTTCTTACGTTTTTTTTAAGTTTTTTCTTTTTTTAATTTTTTTAATTTTTAATTTTTTTTAGTTTTTTCTTTTTAGTTTTTTTTTAGTTTTTTATCATTTTTCTTTTTTCGAATTACTTTAATCTATTGTCACGATATTTCGAAATATTAATGCAATTTCCAGTTTTTACATTCTAGTCTGTTTTCTTTCATATATATAGAAGATATAATCTGGCGTAACGGACAGACAACTTATTTTTATATATATAGATATATATTATATATATATATATATATATATATATATATATATATATATATATATATATATATATATATATATATATATAAGTTGTATGTTTGTGTGTATGTCCGCATATGACGTCATTATAAGTATATAAGTCTTTGTATATGACGTCATTATATAAGGGGGCAATTCAAAGAAAAATTTTAGTATAAATCTTACAACGCCAGAAGAAACAGCCGAGGAAGCTGCTCAAAGAGTTAATGCCAAAAGGCTTGCGGCTAATAGAGAAAGTGAGTAAAGAAAGCATGCCGAGGAATCACAAGAACAACATGAAAACCGGCTTGCGTCTCAAAGAGAAAATGACGGCGAAGCGCCACCCCAACAGCTAGTTTATATATATAGACTAGCTGTTGGGGTGGCATCTGTTTTCAGAATTCGATTTGATTGTACTCCATCGAGGTTTTCAGAATTAGGACACACATCCATTTGCTGTTTAATACCTCTGGCATCACTTCTGATTATAGAGGCTGCAGCTTGAACGATGGCTTCTTTCTTCTGTTCTGCGTCGACAATTTCTGGCTTTAAATAATATTCGTGGAGAATGGCATGAGCTGTGGCTCTTATAGGACAACGCTCTGTCTGCTGTTTATTTCTGCAAATACAGCGCTTCCATCGAGATTTTCAGAATTGGGACACACATTCATTTGCTGTTTAATACCTGTGGCATCACTTCTGATTATAGAGGCTGCAGCTTGAACGATGGCTTCTTTCTTCTGTTCTGCGTCGACAATTTCTGGCTTTAAATAATATTCGTGGAGATTGGCATGAGCTGTGGCTCTTATAGGACAACGCTCTGTCTTGCTGCTGATAGAGAAAGTAAGAAAAGAAAGCGTTCCGAGGAATCACAAGAGCAACGCGAAACCAGACTTGCTGCTAAAAGAGAAAGTGAAAAAAGAAGGCTAAAAGTATTTAAAAAAATCGTTCAAAGACAAATTTTTAATTGTAAGAAGATCGTGGACGGAAAAATGTTTAATTGTAGAATGACTGAAGAACCTACAATGGCAACAGCCGAGGAAGCTGCTCAAAGAGTCTATGCCAAAAAACTTGCGGCTGATAGAGAAAGTAAGAAAAGAAAGGGTGCCGAGGAACCAAAAGAACAGCAAGAAAACAGGCTTGCGGCTAAAGAACGCAAAACTGCGCAGTTAGATGAAAATCCACCTGGACAGCGAGAGTCAAAACTTATCAAAACTGAAAATGATAGCGATGATGATTGGGTTTGGGATTTTGACTTGGATAAGGTCATCAATGCCTACCAGATATTAGTTAAAAAAAACAAAGGTTCGGCGATATGTATCTCATAGTGACGCTGAAAAATAAAGAAGAAATAGAAAACTGAAAAAAGAAAAAAGGTAAAAAACTAAAAAGAAAAAACACTCAAAGAGAAATTACAGACCGGGACACAAATGACGACCGGGACAGAGAGAATATAAATGACGACCGGGATACTCAAAGAGAAATTACAGGCTGGGGATACCGGGACACAAATGACGACCGGCACACAGGGAATATAAATGACGACCAGGACAAAGGTATTTAAGAATATCGTTAAAAAACAAATTTTTAATTGTAAGAAGATCGTTGAAAGAGAAATTTCTAATTGTAAAATGACTGAAGAACCTACAATGGCAACACCAGAGGAAGCTGCTCAAAACGAATGTATTCAAGCCGAAGTAGCTGAGTTGGTAAAGCGTTATGCTTCAGGTTCTAGGTCCGAGAGGCTCCAGGTTTAGCCTTGGCTTTAGCATTAATACAAAAGAAGAAATAAACTAAAAAGGTAAAAACTACAAAAAAACTAAAAAGAAAATACTAAAAAAACTAAAAAAGCAAAAAAACAAAAAATGGTGAAAAACTAAAAACTAAAAAAGAAAAAAAACAAAAAAAAAGGTAAAAACTAAGAAGAAGAAAAAACTAAAAACTAATAAGAAAACTAAAAAAAAACTAAAAACTGAAAAAGAAAAAAAGAACTAAAAAAAGGAAAAAAACTGAAAAATAAAGGAGAAAAAGAAAACTAAAAGCCGGGACACAGGGAATATAAATGACGAACGGGACACTATAAGAGAAATTACAGACTGGGGCACTGGGACACAAATAACGACCGGGAGATATAAATGACGACCGGGACACTCAAAGATAAATTACAGACCGGGACACAAATGACGACCGGGACACAGGGAATATAAATGTCGAACGGGACGCTCAAAGAGAAATTACAGACTGGGACACAAATGACGACCGGGATACTGGGAATATAAATGACGACCGGGACATAGGGAACGTTCGATTAGCAATCACCTTCAACAAAGCTCAAGGCAATCATTAGAATAATGAGGTATAGATCTGAATACAGATTGTTTCTCCCATGGACAATTTTATGTTGCATGTTCAAGAGTCGGTGAACCTGACAATCTATTTATATGCACAGGCAATGGGACATCGAAGAATATTGTATATTCGCAAGTTTTACGTAGTTAAAAACATATATATCTATAACAAAAAGATAAATCTTTTCTCTTTTATCTATATTCACAGGTGGGACACAGGGACACAACTACAATGGCGCGTAACTAATATGGCGCGTAACGACTTACTTGCGCGGGGGGGGGGGGCTTGGGGGGCACGAAGCGCCCCCACCAACTAGGTGTTGGGGTGGCGCGAAGCGCCATCCCAACAGCTAGTCTTCTATATATATAAAAATAAGTTGTATGTATTTTTGTGTTGAGGGTTTAAATGTAAAAACTGGGAATTGCATAAATATTTCGAAATATTTTGACAATAGATTAATGTAATTTGAAAACCTCAAAAAAGATACTTAAAATTTGAGGTTTATTATAAATTGTTGATCTTTATCAAGCTTGGCACGTGGAAATTTCTCTAACTGTCAATGTTATAGAATGTTACCAAAAAGAAAAACCAGGCTTGCGGTTCAATGACAAAGGGCCAGATTAGGAATGTGCAATTTACGTCAACGAAGGCGTGTCGAGGAACTACCAGAGCAACGCGAAACCAGACTTGCTGCTGAAAGAGAAAGTAAAAAAAGAAGGCGTGTCGAGGAATCACAAGAGCAACGTGAAAACAGGCTTGCGGCTTCAAGAAATAATGCTAGATTAGGAATGTGCAATTTGCGTCAACGAAGGCGTGTCGAGGAACTACCAGAGCAACGCGAAACCAGACCTGCTGCTAAAAGAGAAAGTGAAAAAAGAAGGCGTGTCGAGGAATCACAAGAGCACCGTGAAAACAGGCTTGCGGCTGATAGAGAAAGCAAGAAAAGAAAGCGTGCCGAGGAATCACAAGAACAACCTGAAAATTATCGCATGGCATTCAGGTACAGCCCAGTCGATGATTATAGTAGATGTGTTCAAATCGGGACTATGTCTAAAATTTGTCCCTATTGCAAGGCCTTGAAATTTAATGGTGAAACAATGGGAATGTGTTGCGCCTCAGGGAAAGTTAAACTTCCTCTACTGGCTGCACCCCCCAGAGCCATTGAAGACTTTGCTTACTGGAACTACGTCAGAATCTAAGCGTTTTTTATCAAACATCAGAAAATATAACTCATGTTTCCAAATGACGTCGTTCAGTGCCCAAATCGAAAACCAAGATCAATTTATACCTACTTTCAAAGTAAAAGGGCAAATTTATCATAGAACAGGGTCCCTTCTACCATTCTCAGGCGAGAATCATAAATTTTTACAATTGTACGTCATCAGTGATAGAAATTCTGAATTGAATGCACGTTGCGAAATTTCTCCCAACGTTGAAAGGACAATCGTTTCCCAATTGCAACATCTTTTCCACGAAAATAATAATTTAGTGCGTCTGTTCAAAACAGCCATCGATTTGATGCCATCGAAGTGGCAATCGTTATTGTCGGTGATCAGTTTTTACCTCGAGATATTATTCTTCATAAGCGAAACGCTCAGTGGGTAAGAATTGCTGAAACTCATCGATGCTACGATGCCCTACAATATCCTATCATTTTTTGGGATGGAGCCGACGGCTATCACTTTAATATTAAATTGATGAATCCAGCCACTAACAAAGAAATGAATAAGAAATGCAGTGCAATACATTATTATTCCTATAGACTAATGATTCTTCAGGATGAAGACAATTATATTTTAAAATGCCGTCAATTGTTTCACCAATATGTTGTTGATATGTATGTAAAAATTGAATCGGAACGTTTGCTATATATCCTTCTGAATCAGACCAAGCTCCGCTCTGAACAATACATTCATTTGCGAGATGCATTTGTAAATGACGGTAATACCACAAACGTTGGAAGATTAACGATTTTACCTTCGTCATATGCTGGCGGTCCCCGTCATATGCATGAATATGCTCAAGATGCTATTGCGTATGTTCGTCTCTATGGTCGTCCAGATTTATTTATTACATTTACATGTAATCAATCTTGGGACCAGATACAGCAGCTTTTACTTCAAGGACAATCGGCGGTTCATAAACTTGACATTGACATGACTTTTTTGAGTTTTTTTAGTTTTTTTAGTTTTTTAGCTTTTTTACTTTTTTTATTAGTTTTTAGTTTTTTGTAGTTTTTGCCTTTTTTTAAGTTTTGTTTTTCTCCTTTATTTTTTTCCTTTTTTTTCTTTTTTAGTTTATTTAGATTTTTAGATTTTTTAGTTTTTTTATTAGTTTTTAGTTTTTTTTCTTTTTAGTTTTTTTGTAGTTTTTACCTTCTTTTTAGTTTTGTTAGTTTTTTTTTTTACTTATGTCCTGGTCGTCATTTATACTCCCTGTGTCCCGGTGCTTTGTTGATTGCTAATCGAACATTCCTTTTGTCCTGGTCGCTTTCTCTTTGAGTGTCGTCATTTATTTTTTTCTTTTTTAGTTCTTTTAGTTTTTACCTTTTTTAGTTTTTTTTAGTTTTTTAGATGAAAATTTTTTTTAGTTTTTTGCTTTTTTTCTTTTTAGTTTTTTATTGGTTTTTACCTTTTTTTAGTTTTTTCAGTTTTTTTTAGTTTTTTATTGGTTTTTACCTTTATTTTAGCTTATTTTTCAGTTTTTTCCTTTTTTTTAGTTTTTTTTTAGTTTTTAGTTTTTTTAGTTTTTTACCTTTTTTTAGTTTTTTTAGTTTTTTTAGTTTTTTAGTTTTTTTATTTTTTTTATTAGTTTTTAGTTTTTTTTGTAGTTGTACTTATGTCCTGGTCGTCATTTATACTCCATGTGTCCCGGTGCTTTGTTGATTGCTAATCGAACATTCCTTTTGTCCTTGTCGCTTTCTCTTTGAGTGTCGTCATTTATTTTTTTCTTTTTTAGTTCTTTTAGTTTTTTTTTATTTTTTAGTTTTTTTAGTTTTTTACCTTTTTTTAGTTTTTTTAGTTTTTTTTAGTTTTTTAGCTTTTTTACTTTTTTTTATTAGTTTTTAGTTTTTTTTGTAGTTTTTGCCTTTTTTTAGTTTTTTCAGTTTTTTTTTTTTAGTTTTTTATTGGTTTTTACCTTTATTTTAGCTTATTTTTCAGTTTTTTAGTTTTTTTTAGTTTTTAGTTTTTGTAGTTTTTTACCTTTTTTTAGTTTTTTTTAGTTTTTTTAGTTTTTTAGCTTTTTTATTTTTTTTATTAGTTTTTAGTTTTTTTGTAGTTTTTGCCTTTTTTTAGTTTTTTTAGTTTTTTAGCTTTTTTATTAGTTTTTAGTTTTTTTTGTAGTTTTTGCCTTTTATTAGTTTTTTTAGTTTTTTAGCTTTTTTATTTTTTTTATTAGTTTTTAGTTTTTTTTGTAGTTTTTGCCTTTTTTAGTTTTTTCAGTTTTGACGTCACCTGATCCAGTTTTTTCAGGTGACGTCACCTGATCCATCCACAGATCCACACACAGACAACTTATTTTTATATATATAGAAGATTGTCAAAATATATTGGAATATTTGTGCAATTCCCAGTTTTTTTTAGTTTTTTCTTTTTTTTTTAGTTTTTTAGCTTTTTTTAGTTTTTTTTCGTTTTTTATCTTTTTATTTTCTTACGTTTTTTTTAAGTTTTTTCTTTTTTTAATTTTTTTAATTTTTAATTTTTTTTAGTTTTTTCTTTTTAGTTTTTTTTTAGTTTTTTATCATTTTTCTTTTTTCGAATTACTTTAATCTATTGTCACGATATTTCGAAATATTAATGCAATTTCCAGTTTTTACATTCTAGTCTGTTTTCTTTCATATATATAGAAGATATAATCTGGCGTAACGGACAGACAACTTATTTTTATATATATAGATATATATTATATATTATATATATATATATATATATATATATATATATATATATATATATATATATATATATATATATAAGTTGTATGTTTGTGTGTATGTCCGCATATGACGTCATTATAAGTATATAAGTCTTTGTATATGACGTCATTATATAAGGGGGCAATTCAAAGAAAAATTTTAGTATAAATCTTACAACGCCAGAAGAAACAGCCGAGGAAGCTGCTCAAAGAGTTAATTCAAAGAGAATTTTTAGTATAAATCCTACAATGGTAGAAGAAACAGCCGAGGAAGCTGCTCAAAGAGTTAATGCCAAAAGGCTTGCGGCTAATAGAGAAAGTGAGTAAAGAAAGCATGCCGAGGAATCACAAGAACAACATGAAAACCGGCTTGCGTCTCAAAGAGAAAATGACGGCGAAGCGCCACCCCAACAGCTAGTTTATATATATAGACTAGCTGTTGGGGTGGCATCTGTTTTCAGAATTCGATTTGATTGTACTCCATCGAGGTTTTCAGAATTAGGACACACATCCATTTGCTGTTTAATACCTCTGGCATCACTTCTGATTATAGAGGCTGCAGCTTGAACGATGGCTTCTTTCTTCTGTTCTGCGTCGACAATTTCTGGCTTTAAATAATATTCGTGGAGAATGGCATGAGCTGTGGCTCTTATAGGACAACGCTCTGTCTGCTGTTTATTTCTGCAAATACAGCGCTTCCATCGAGATTTTCAGAATTGGGACACACATTCATTTGCTGTTTAATACCTGTGGCATCACTTCTGATTATAGAGGCTGCAGCTTGAACGATGGCTTCTTTCTTCTGTTCTGCGTCGACAATTTCTGGCTTTAAATAATATTCGTGGAGATTGGCATGAGCTGTGGCTCTTATAGGACAACGCTCTGTCTTGCTGCTGATAGAGAAAGTAAGAAAAGAAAGCGTTCCGAGGAATCACAAGAGCAACGCGAAACCAGACTTGCTGCTAAAAGAGAAAGTGAAAAAAGAAGGCTAAAAGTATTTAAAAAAATCGTTCAAAGACAAATTTTTAATTGTAAGAAGATCGTGGACGGAAAAATGTTTAATTGTAGAATGACTGAAGAACCTACAATGGCAACAGCCGAGGAAGCTGCTCAAAGAGTCTATGCCAAAAAACTTGCGGCTGATAGAGAAAGTAAGAAAAGAAAGGGTGCCGAGGAACCAAAAGAACAGCAAGAAAACAGGCTTGCGGCTAAAGAACGCAAAACTGCGCAGTTAGATGAAAATCCACCTGGACAGCGAGAGTCAAAACTTATCAAAACTGAAAATGATAGCGATGATGATTGGGTTTGGGATTTTCACTTGGATAAGGTCATCTATGCCTACCAGATATTAGTTAAAAAATACAAAGGTTTGACGATATGTATTTCATAGTGACGCTGAAAAATAAAGAAGAAATAGAAAACTGAAAAAAGAAAAAAGGTAAAAAACTAAAAAGAAAAAACACTCAAAGAGAAATTACAGACCGGGACACAAATGACGACCGGGACAGAGAGAATATAAATGACGACCGGGATACTCAAAGAGAAATTACAGGCTGGGGATACCGGGACACAAATGACGACCGGCACACAGGGAATATAAATGACGACCAGGACAAAGGTATTTAAGAATATCGTTAAAAAACAAATTTTTAATTGTAAGAAGATCGTTGAAAGAGAAATTTCTAATTGTAAAATGACTGAAGAACCTACAATGGCAACACCAGAGGAAGCTGCTCAAAACGAATGTATTCAAGCCGAAGTAGCTGAGTTGGTAAAGCGTTATGTTTCAGGTTCTAGGTCCGAGAGGCTCCAGGTTTAGCCTTGGCTTTAGCATTAATACAAAAGAAGAAATAAACTAAAAAGGTAAAAACTACAAAAAAACTAAAAAGAAAATACTAAAAAAACTAAAAAAGCAAAAAAACAAAAAATGGTGAAAAACTAAAAACTAAAAAAGAAAAAAAACGAAAAAAAAGGTAAAAACTAAGAAGAAGAAAAAACTAAAAACTAATAAGAAAACTAAAAAAAAACTAAAAACTGAAAAAGAAAAAAAGAACTAAAAAAAGGAAAAAAACTGAAAAATAAAGGAGAAAAAGAAAACTAAAAGCCGGGACACAGGGAATATAAATGACGAACGGGACACTATAAGAGAAATTACAGACTGGGGCACTGGGACACAAATAACGACCGGGAGATATAAATGACGACCGGGACACTCAAAGATAAATTACAGACCGGGACACAAATGACGACCGGGACACAGGGAATATAAATGTCGAACGGGACGCTCAAAGAGAAATTACAGACTGGGACACAAATGACGACCGGGATACTGGGAATATAAATGACGACCGGGACATAGGGAACGTTCGATTAGCAATCACCATCAACAAAGCTCAAGGCAATCATTAGAATAATGAGGTATAGAACTGAATACAGATTGTTTCTCCCATGGACAATTTTATGTTGCATGTTCAAGAGTCGGTGAACCTGACAATCTATTTATATGCACAGGCAATGGGACATCGAAGAATGTTGTATATTCGCAAGTTTTACGTAGTTAAAAACATATATATCTATAACAAAAAGATAAATCTTTTCTCTTTTATCTATATTCACAGGTGGGACACAGGGACACAACTACAATGGCGCGTAACTAATATGGCGCGTAACGACTTACTTGCGCGGGGGGGGGGGCTTGGGGGGGCACGAAGCGCCCCCACCAACTAGGTGTTGGGGTGGCGCGAAGCGCCACCCCAACAGCTAGTCTTCTATATATATAAAAATAAGTTGTATGTATTTTTGTGTTGAGGGTTTAAATGTAAAAACTGGGAATTGCATAAATATTTCGAAATATTTTGACAATAGATTAATGTAATTTGAAAACCTCAAAAAAGATACTTAAAATTTGAGGTTTATTATAAATTGTTGATCTTTATCAAGCTTGGCACGTGGAAATTTCTCTAACTGTCAATGTTATAGAATGTTACCAAAAAGAAAAACCAGGCTTGCGGTTCAATGACAAAGGGCCAGATTAGGAATGTGCAATTTACGTCAACGAAGGCGTGTCGAGGAACTACCAGAGCAACGCGAAACCAGACTTGCTGCTGAAAGAGAAAGTAAAAAAAGAAGGCGTGTCGAGGAATCACAAGAGCAACGTGAAAACAGGCTTGCGGCTTCAAGAAATAATGCTAGATTAGGAATGTGCAATTTGCGTCAACGAAGGCGTGTCGAGGAACTACCAGAGCAACGCGAAACCAGACCTGCTGCTAAAAGAGAAAGTGAAAAAAGAAGGCGTGTCGAGGAATCACAAGAGCACCGTGAAAACAGGCTTGCGGCTGATAGAGAAAGCAAGAAAAGAAAGCGTGCCGAGGAATCACAAGAACAACCTGAAAATTATCGCATGGCATTCAGGTACAGCCCAGTCGATGATTATAGTAGATGTGTTCAAATCGGGACTATGTCTAAAATTTGTCCCTATTGCAAGGCCTTGAAATTTAATGGTGAAACAATGGGAATGTGTTGCGCCTCAGGGAAAGTTAAACTTCCTCTACTGGCTGCACCCCCCAGAGCCATTGAAGACTTTGCTTACTGGAACTACGTCAGAATCTAAGCGTTTTTTATCAAACATCAGAAAATATAACTCATGTTTCCAAATGACGTCGTTCAGTGCCCAAATCGAAAACCAAGATCAATTTATACCTACTTTCAAAGTAAAAGGGCAAATTTATCATAGAACAGGGTCCCTTCTACCATTCTCAGGCGAGAATCATAAATTTTTACAATTGTACGTCATCAGTGATAGAAATTCTGAATTGAATGCACGTTGCGAAATTTCTCCCAACGTTGAAAGGACAATCGTTTCCCAATTGCAACATCTTTTCCACGAAAATAATAATTTAGTGCGTCTGTTCAAAACAGCCATCGATTTGATGCCATCGAAGTGGCAATCGTTATTGTCGGTGATCAGTTTTTACCTCGAGATATTATTCTTCATAAGCGAAACGCTCAGTGGGTAAGAATTGCTGAAACTCATCGATGCTACGATGCCCTACAATATCCTATCATTTTTTGGGATGGAGCCGACGGCTATCACTTTAATATTAAATTGATGAATCCAGCCACTAACAAAGAAATGAATAAGAAATGCAGTGCAATACATTATTATTCCTATAGACTAATGATTCTTCAGGATGAAGACAATTATATTTTAAAATGCCGTCAATTGTTTCACCAATATGTTGTTGATATGTATGTAAAAATTGAATCGGAACGTTTGCTATATATCCTTCTGAATCAGACCAAGCTCCGCTCTGAACAATACATTCATTTGCGAGATGCATTTGTAAATGACGGTAATACCACAAACGTTGGAAGATTAACGATTTTACCTTCGTCATATGCTGGCGGTCCCCGTCATATGCATGAATATGCTCAAGATGCTATTGCGTATGTTCGTCTCTATGGTCGTCCAGATTTATTTATTACATTTACATGTAATCAATCTTGGGACCAGATACAGCAGCTTTTACTTCAAGGACAATCGGCGGTTCATAAACTTGACATTGACATGACTTTTTTGAGTTTTTTTAGTTTTTTTAGTTTTTTAGCTTTTTTACTTTTTTTATTAGTTTTTAGTTTTTTGTAGTTTTTGCCTTTTTTTAAGTTTTGTTTTTCTCCTTTATTTTTTTCCTTTTTTTTCTTTTTTAGTTTATTTAGATTTTTAGATTTTTTAGTTTTTTTATTAGTTTTTAGTTTTTTTTCTTTTTAGTTTTTTTGTAGTTTTTACCTTCTTTTTAGTTTTGTTAGTTTTTTTTTTTACTTATGTCCTGGTCGTCATTTATACTCCCTGTGTCCCGGTGCTTTGTTGATTGCTAATCGAACATTCCTTTTGTCCTGGTCGCTTTCTCTTTGAGTGTCGTCATTTATTTTTTTCTTTTTTAGTTCTTTTAGTTTTTACCTTTTTTAGTTTTTTTTAGTTTTTTAGATGAAAATTTTTTTTAGTTTTTTGCTTTTTTTCTTTTTAGTTTTTTATTGGTTTTTACCTTTTTTTAGTTTTTTCAGTTTTTTTTAGTTTTTTATTGGTTTTTACCTTTATTTTAGCTTATTTTTCAGTTTTTTCCTTTTTTTTAGTTTTTTTTTAGTTTTTAGTTTTTTTAGTTTTTTACCTTTTTTTAGTTTTTTTAGTTTTTTTAGTTTTTTAGTTTTTTTATTTTTTTTATTAGTTTTTAGTTTTTTTTGTAGTTGTACTTATGTCCTGGTCGTCATTTATACTCCATGTGTCCCGGTGCTTTGTTGATTGCTAATCGAACATTCCTTTTGTCCTTGTCGCTTTCTCTTTGAGTGTCGTCATTTATTTTTTTCTTTTTTAGTTCTTTTAGTTTTTTTTTATTTTTTAGTTTTTTTAGTTTTTTACCTTTTTTTAGTTTTTTTAGTTTTTTTTAGTTTTTTAGCTTTTTTACTTTTTTTTATTAGTTTTTAGTTTTTTTTGTAGTTTTTGCCTTTTTTTAGTTTTTTCAGTTTTTTTTTTTTAGTTTTTTATTGGTTTTTACCTTTATTTTAGCTTATTTTTCAGTTTTTTAGTTTTTTTTAGTTTTTAGTTTTTGTAGTTTTTTACCTTTTTTTAGTTTTTTTTAGTTTTTTTAGTTTTTTAGCTTTTTTATTTTTTTTATTAGTTTTTAGTTTTTTTGTAGTTTTTGCCTTTTTTTAGTTTTTTTAGTTTTTTAGCTTTTTTATTAGTTTTTAGTTTTTTTTGTAGTTTTTGCCTTTTATTAGTTTTTTTAGTTTTTTAGCTTTTTTATTTTTTTTATTAGTTTTTAGTTTTTTTTGTAGTTTTTGCCTTTTTTAGTTTTTTCAGTTTTGACGTCACCTGATCCAGTTTTTTCAGGTGACGTCACCTGATCCATCCACAGATCCACACACAGACAACTTATTTTTATATATATAGAAGATTGTCAAAATATATTTTTAGTTTTTTAGCTTTTTTATTTTTTTTATTAGTTTTTAGTTTTTTTGTAGTTTTTGCCTTTTTTTAGTTTTTTTAGTTTTTTAGCTTTTTTATTAGTTTTTAGTTTTTTTTGTAGTTTTTGCCTTTTATTAGTTTTTTTAGTTTTTTAGCTTTTTTATTTTTTTTATTAGTTTTTAGTTTTTTTTGTAGTTTTTGCCTTTTTTAGTTTTTTCAGTTTTGACGTCACCTGATCCAGTTTTTTCAGGTGACGTCACCTGATCCATCCACAGATCCACACACAGACAACTTATTTTTATATATATAGAAGATTGTCAAAAAAGAAAAAAAGATTTTTTCTTTTTTTTTTAGTTTTTTAGCTTTTTTTAGTTTTTTTTCGTTTTTTATCTTTTTATTTTCTTACGTTTTTTTTTAAGTTTTTTCTTTTTTTAATTTTTTTAATTTTTAATTTTTTTTAGTTTTTTCTCTTTAGTTTTTTTTTAGTTTTTTATCATTTTTCTTTTTTCGAATTACTTTAATCTATTGTCACGATATTTCGAAATATTAATGCAATTTCCAGTTTTTACATTCTAGTCTGTTTTCTTTCATATATATAGAAGATATAATCTGGCGTAACGGACAGACAACTTATTTTTATATATATAGATATATATTATATATATATATATATATATATATATATATATATATATATATATATATATATATATATATATATAGATATATAAGTTGTATGTTTGTGTGTATGTCCGCATATGACGTCATTATAAGTATATAAGTCTTTGTATATGACGTCATTATATAAGGGGGCAATTCAAAGAAAAATTTTAGTATAAATCTTACAACGCCAGAAGAAACAGCCGAGGAAGCTGCTCAAAGAGTTAATTCAAAGAGAATTTTTAGTATAAATCCTACAATGGTAGAAGAAACAGCCGAGGAAGCTGCTCAAAGAGTTAATGCCAAAAGGCTTGCGGCTAATAGAGAAAGTGAGTAAAGAAAGCATGCCGAGGAATCACAAGAACAACATGAAAACCGGCTTGCGTCTCAAAGAGAAAATGACGGCGAAGCGCCACCCCAACAGCTAGTTTATATATATAGACTAGCTGTTGGGGTGGCATCTGTTTTCAGAATTCGATTTGATTGTACTCCATCGAGGTTTTCAGAATTAGGACACACATCCATTTGCTGTTTAATACCTCTGGCATCACTTCTGATTATAGAGGCTGCAGCTTGAACGATGGCTTCTTTCTTCTGTTCTGCGTCGACAATTTCTGGCTTTAAATAATATTCGTGGAGAATGGCATGAGCTGTGGCTCTTATAGGACAACGCTCTGTCTGCTGTTTATTTCTGCAAATACAGCGCTTCCATCGAGATTTTCAGAATTGGGACACACATTCATTTGCTGTTTAATACCTGTGGCATCACTTCTGATTATAGAGGCTGCAGCTTGAACGATGGCTTCTTTCTTCTGTTCTGCGTCGACAATTTCTGGCTTTAAATAATATTCGTGGAGATTGGCATGAGCTGTGGCTCTTATAGGACAACGCTCTGTCTTGCTGCTGATAGAGAAAGTAAGAAAAGAAAGCGTTCCGAGGAATCACAAGAGCAACGCGAAACCAGACTTGCTGCTAAAAGAGAAAGTGAAAAAAGAAGGCTAAAAGTATTTAAAAAAATCGTTCAAAGACAAATTTTTAATTGTAAGAAGATCGTGGACGGAAAAATGTTTAATTGTAGAATGACTGAAGAACCTACAATGGCAACAGCCGAGGAAGCTGCTCAAAGAGTCTATGCCAAAAAACTTGCGGCTGATAGAGAAAGTAAGAAAAGAAAGGGTGCCGAGGAACCAAAAGAACAGCAAGAAAACAGGCTTGCGGCTAAAGAACGCAAAACTGCGCAGTTAGATGAAAATCCACCTGGACAGCGAGAGTCAAAACTTATCAAAACTGAAAATGATAGCGATGATGATTGGGTTTGGGATTTTGACTTGGATAAGGTCATCAATGCCTACCAGATATTAGTTAAAAAAAACAAAGGTTCGGCGATATGTATCTCATAGTGACGCTGAAAAATAAAGAAGAAATAGAAAACTGAAAAAAGAAAAAAGGTAAAAAACTAAAAAGAAAAAACACTCAAAGAGAAATTACAGACCGGGACACAAATGACGACCGGGACAGAGAGAATATAAATGACGACCGGGATACTCAAAGAGAAATTACAGGCTGGGGATACCGGGACACAAATGACGACCGGCACACAGGGAATATAAATGACGACCAGGACAAAGGTATTTAAGAATATCGTTAAAAAACAAATTTTTAATTGTAAGAAGATCGTTGAAAGAGAAATTTCTAATTGTAAAATGACTGAAGAACCTACAATGGCAACACCAGAGGAAGCTGCTCAAAACGAATGTATTCAAGCCGAAGTAGCTGAGTTGGTAAAGCGTTATGTTTCAGGTTCTAGGTCCGAGAGGCTCCAGGTTTAGCCTTGGCTTTAGCATTAATACAAAAGAAGAAATAAACTAAAAAGGTAAAAACTACAAAAAAACTAAAAAGAAAATACTAAAAAAACTAAAAAAGCAAAAAAACAAAAAATGGTGAAAAACTAAAAACTAAAAAAGAAAAAAAAACAAAAAAAAGGTAAAAACTAAGAAGAAGAAAAAACTAAAAACTAATAAGAAAACTAAAAAAAAACTAAAAACTGAAAAAGAAAAAAAGAACTAAAAAAAGGAAAAAAAACTGAAAAATAAAGGAGAAAAAGAAAACTAAAAGCCGGGACACAGGGAATATAAATGACGAACGGGACACTATAAGAGAAATTACAGACTGGGGCACTGGGACACAAATAACGACCGGGAGATATAAATGACGACCGGGACACTCAAAGATAAATTACAGACCGGGACACAAATGACGACCGGGACACAGGGAATATAAATGTCGAACGGGACGCTCAAAGAGAAATTACAGACTGGGACACAAATGACGACCGGGATACTGGGAATATAAATGACGACCGGGACATAGGGAACGTTCGATTAGCAATCACCATCAACAAAGCTCAAGGCAATCATTAGAATAATGAGGTATAGATCTGAATACAGATTGTTTCTCCCATGGACAATTTTATGTTGCATGTTCAAGAGTCGGTGAACCTGACAATCTATTCATATGCACAGGCAATGGGACATCGAAGAATGTTGTATATTCGCAAGTTTTACTTAGTTAAAAACATATATATCTATAACAAAAAGATAAATCTTTTCTCTTTTATCTATATTCACAGGTGGGACACAGGGACACAACTACAATGGCGCGTAACTAATATGGCGCGTAACGACTTACTTGCGCGGGGGGGGGGGGCTTGGGGGGGCACGAAGCGCCCCCACCAACTAGGTGTTGGGGTGGCGCGAAGCGCCACCCCAACAGCTAGTCTTCTATATATATAAAAATAAGTTGTATGTATTTTTGTGTTGAGGGTTTAAATGTAAAAACTGGGAATTGCATAAATATTTCGAAATATTTTGACAATAGATTAATGTAATTTGAAAACCTCAAAAAAGATACTTAAAATTTGAGGTTTATTATAAATTGTTGATCTTTATCAAGCTTGGCACGTGGAAATTTCTCTAACTGTCAATGTTATAGAATGTTACCAAAAAGAAAAACCAGGCTTGCGGTTCAATGACAAAGGGCCAGATTAGGAATGTGCAATTTACGTCAACGAAGGCGTGTCGAGGAACTACCAGAGCAACGCGAAACCAGACTTGCTGCTGAAAGAGAAAGTAAAAAAAGAAGGCGTGTCGAGGAATCACAAGAGCAACGTGAAAACAGGCTTGCGGCTTCAAGAAATAATGCTAGATTAGGAATGTGCAATTTGCGTCAACGAAGGCGTGTCGAGGAACTACCAGAGCAACGCGAAACCAGACCTGCTGCTAAAAGAGAAAGTGAAAAAAGAAGGCGTGTCGAGGAATCACAAGAGCACCGTGAAAACAGGCTTGCGGCTGATAGAGAAAGCAAGAAAAGAAAGCGTGCCGAGGAATCACAAGAACAACCTGAAAATTATCGCATGGCATTCAGGTACAGCCCAGTCGATGATTATAGTAGATGTGTTCAAATCGGGACTATGTCTAAAATTTGTCCCTATTGCAAGGCCTTGAAATTTAATGGTGAAACAATGGGAATGTGTTGCGCCTCAGGGAAAGTTAAACTTCCTCTACTGGCTGCACCCCCCAGAGCCATTGAAGACTTTGCTTACTGGAACTACGTCAGAATCTAAGCGTTTTTTATCAAACATCAGAAAATATAACTCATGTTTCCAAATGACGTCGTTCAGTGCCCAAATCGAAAACCAAGATCAATTTATACCTACTTTCAAAGTAAAAGGGCAAATTTATCATAGAACAGGGTCCCTTCTACCATTCTCAGGCGAGAATCATAAATTTTTACAATTGTACGTCATCAGTGATAGAAATTCTGAATTGAATGCACGTTGCGAAATTTCTCCCAACGTTGAAAGGACAATCGTTTCCCAATTGCAACATCTTTTCCACGAAAATAATAATTTAGTGCGTCTGTTCAAAACAGCCATCGATTTGATGCCATCGAAGTGGCAATCGTTATTGTCGGTGATCAGTTTTTACCTCGAGATATTATTCTTCATAAGCGAAACGCTCAGTGGGTAAGAATTGCTGAAACTCATCGATGCTACGATGCCCTACAATATCCTATCATTTTTTGGGATGGAGCCGACGGCTATCACTTTAATATTAAATTGATGAATCCAGCCACTAACAAAGAAATGAATAAGAAATGCAGTGCAATACATTATTATTCCTATAGACTAATGATTCTTCAGGATGAAGACAATTATATTTTAAAATGCCGTCAATTGTTTCACCAATATGTTGTTGATATGTATGTAAAAATTGAATCGGAACGTTTGCTATATATCCTTCTGAATCAGACCAAGCTCCGCTCTGAACAATACATTCATTTGCGAGATGCATTTGTAAATGACGGTAATACCACAAACGTTGGAAGATTAACGATTTTACCTTCGTCATATCCTGGCGGTCCCCGTCATATGCATGAATATGCTCAAGATGCTATTGCGTATGTTCGTCTCTATGGTCGTCCAGATTTATTTATTACATTTACATGTAATCAATCTTGGGACCAGATACAGCAGCTTTTACTTCAAGGACAATCGGCGGTTCATAGACTTGACATTGACATGACTTTTTTGAGTTTTTTTAGTTTTTTTAGTTTATGCAAGCTGTTAGGGTGGCGCGAAGCGCCACCCTAACAGCTTGCATATCTATATAAATGACGACCGGGACACTCAAAGAGAAATTACAGACTGGGATACCGGGACACAAATGACGACCGGGACACAGGGAATATAAATGACGACCTGGAAACAGGGACACAACTACAACGGGGACGCCGGGGGCACAGGGGGATATATAAATGACGACGGGGACACAGGGAATATTCGATTAGCAATCACCATCAACAAAGCTCAAGGGCAATCGTTAGAAAAATGCGGTATAGATATGAATACGGATTGTTTTCAAATGGACAATTATTATGTTGCATGTTCAAGAGTCGGTAAACCTGACAATCTATTTATATGGACAGACAATAGGACAGCAAAGAATGTTGTATATTCGCAAGTTTTACGTAGTTAAATATATATATATATATATATATATATATATATATATCTATATATATATATAAAAATAAGTTGTCTGTGTGTGGATCTGTGGATCTGTGAATCAGGTGACGTCGTGTTTGTCCGCATATGACGTCTGAATTATTTCACACTAATACAAAAGAAGAAAAAAACTAAAAAAGGTAAAAACTACAAAAAAAACTAAAAAGAAAAAAAAACTAAAAAAGCTAAAAAACTAAAAAAAAACTAAAAAAAGGTAAAAATCTAATAACTAAAAAAAACTGAAAAAAATAAAAAAAGGCAAAAACTACAAAAAAATAAAAACTAATAAAAAAACTAAAAAAACTAAAAAACTAAATAAACTAAAAAAAACTAAAAAAAGGTAAAAAACAAAAAAAAACTAAAAACTAAAAAAGAAAAAAACTAAAAAAAAGGAAAAAACTGAAAAATAAAAGAGAAAAAGAAAACTAAAAAAATATGAATTTAATATATATAAAAATAAGTTGTTTGTGGGTTATGTCTGTCTGTCTGTCTGTCGAGTGACGTCGTGTTTGTCCGCATATGACGTCTGAATTATTTCACACTAATACAAAAGAAGAAAAAAAACTAAAAAAGGTAAAAACTACAAAAAAAACTAAAAAGAAAAAAAAACTAAAAAAGCTAAAAAACTAAAAAAAACTAAAAAAAGGTAAAAAACTAAAAACTAAAAAAAACTGAAAAAACTAAAAAAAGGCAAAAACTAAAAAAAAACTAAAAACTAATAAAAAAACTAAAAAAGCTAAAAAACTAAAAAAAAAAACTAAAAAAAGGTAAAAAACAAAAAAAAACTAAAAAAGAAAAAACTAAAAAAAAGGAAAAAACTGAAAAATAAGAGAAAAAGAAAACTAAAAAAATATTAATAAATATAAAAAATATAAATATAAATATAATATAAATTAGCAATCAACAAAGCACCGAGACACAAATGACGACCGGGACACAGGGAGTATAAATGACGACCAGGACATAAGTAAAAAAAAAAAACTAAAAAAACTAAAAAAATGGTAAAAACTACAAAAAAACTAAAAACTTATAAAAAAACTAAAAAATCTAAAAATCTAAATAAACTAAAAAAGAAAAAAAAGAAAAAAGGAAAAAAATAAAGGAGAAAAACAAAACTAAAAAGCGAATGTATATACATGGACCATTATATGTTGCATGTTCAAGAGTCGGTAAACCTGACAATCTATTTATATGCACAGACAATGGGACAGCAAAGAATGTTGTATATTCGCAAGTTTTACGTAGTTAAAAACATATATATATATATATATATATGTATATATATATATATATATATATATATATATATATATATATATATATATATATATATATATATATATATATATATATATATATATATATATATATATATATATATATATATATCTATATTCACAGGTGGGACATACGGACACAACTACAATGGCGCGTAACTAATATGGCGCGTAACGACTTACGCGCGCGGGGGGGCTTGGGGGGGGCGCGAAGCGCCCCCACCAACTATATATATATATATATATATATATATATATATATATATATATATATATATATATATATATATATATATATATATATATATATATGTATATATATATATATATATATATATATATATATATATATATATATATATATATATATATATATGTTTTTAACTACGTAAAACTTGCGAATATACAACATTCTTTGCTGTCCCATCGTCTGGGACAAATAGACAAATAGATTGTCAGGTTTACCGACTCTTGAACATGCAACGCATAATGGTCCATGGGAAAACAATCCGTATTCAGATCTATACCTCATGATTCTATTGATTTCCCTTGAGCTTTGTTGATGGTGATTGCTAATCGACCATTTCCTTTGTTGCCGTCGTCATTTATATATCCCCCTGTGCCCCCCGGCGTCCCCGTTGTAGTTGTGTCCCTGTGTCCGGGTTGTCATTTATATTTCCTGTGTCCCCGTCGTCAGTTGTGTCCCGGTGTCCCAATCTGTGATTTCTATTTGAGTGTCCCGGGCGTCATTTATATTCGTCAGGATATTTTAGGGCATCGTAGCATCGATGAGTTTAAGCAATTCTTGTCAACCGATTGTTTCGCCTATAAAGAATATTATCTCGAGGTAAGAACTGATCACCGACCACAACGATTGCCACTTTGTTGATAGTTGCGTATCAGGAGGCATCAATTCGATTGCTGTTTTTAAGCAGAAGCACTAAATTATTATTTTTGTGGAAAAGATGATATATATATAAATTTATATATATATTTTCTTTTTACTTTTTTTGTAGTTTTTACCTTTTTTAGTTTTTTTCTTCTTTTGTATTAATGCTAAAGCCAAGGTTCAAACCTGGAGCCTCTCGGACCTAGAACCTGAAACATAACGCTTTACCAACTCAGCTGCTTCGGCGTGAATACATTCGTTTTGAGCAGCTTCCTTGGGTGTTGCCATTGTAGGTTCTTCAGTCATTTTACAATTAGAAATTTCTCTTTCAACGGTCTTCTTACAATTAAAAATTTGTCTTTGAACGATATTCTTAAATACCTGTGTCCCGGTCGTTATTTATATTCCCTCTGTCCCGGTCGTCATTTGTGTCCCGGTCTGTAATTTCTCTTTGAGTGTTTTTTCTTTTTAGTATTTTTTAGTTTTTTACATTTTTTCTTTTTTCAGTTTTCTTTTTCTTCTTTATTTTTCAGCTTCACTATGAAATACATATCGCCGAACCTTTGTTTTTTTAACTAAAATCTGGTAGGCATTGATGACCTTATCCAAGTCAAGATCCCAAACCCAATCATCATCGCTATCATTTTCAGTTTTGATATGTTTTGACTCTCGCTGTCCAGGTGGATCTTCATCTAACTGCGCGGTTTTGCGTTCTTTAGCCTCAAGCCTGTTTCCTTGCTGTTCTTTTGATTCCTCGGCACGCTTTCTTTTCTGACTTTCTCTATCAGCAGCAAGTTTTTTGGCATAGACTCTTTGAGCATCTTCATCGGCTTTTGCCATTGTAAGTTCATCAGTCATTTTAAACTTAAACATTAATAGATTTCTACGTGAACATATATGTCTTAAATATCTTTAATGACGTCACCGTCATAGCAAAAATGACGACAACTAACTTCATGACTTCAGTCGACACAGAAACATGACGTCACCTGATCCACAGACAGACAACTTATTTTGTAAATATAGATAGATATAATTCTAAAATTGTCAGGTAATTTTCTATTTTGAAATAAAAACTAAAAATAATTGCTCAGACAACATAAATATTTTTGAAATTTACATAATAGCTTTAGTGGTTCTGGACTGAAAACTAAATATGCTAATCAAATTGGGAATTGCAATCTTTTAGGTTGAAAAGGCAGATCCATTGGAATCATGAGAATGCGTGGAATAAGAAAAGCCTCACCCTCAAAAGGCCCTGTCAAGATTGTTGCCTCTATTACGTTATAACAGACATAACACGTCATTTGTGTCCCGGTGTCCCGGTCTGTAGTTTCGTTAGTCGACAAACATGACGTCAGACGACAAACAACTTCATGACGACATACAGCTCAATCCTTATAATGACGTCAGTCGACAAACATGACGTCAGTCGACACACAAACATGACGTCAGTCGACAGACAGACAAACAACTTATTTTTATATATATATAGATTTGTGCGTATGTATGGCAAACAAACCTCTTCAGGATTTGGGAATGCCTTCACCTAATCGTACCGCTGCTGTTTAGACTTGTGTAGAATTGGATCGTGAACAAAGATACAGTACGAGTGATCTATTGTCGTATGTACAAAATAACATTTCCAAGTTAACGTCGGAACAAAAATACATTTATGATACGATAATGCCTTGTGTTGATAAGAACGTTAGAGAAATTTTCTTTTTGGATACGCCAGGAGGTGCTGGTAAAACGTTTGTGATAAAACTGATTCTGGCATCAATTCGATCAAAAAATGATATAGCGTTGGCAATTGCGTTGTCCGGAATAGCCGCAACGTTGCTGCCTGGTGGAAGAACTGCTCATTCCGCTTTGACATTGCCTCTGAATTTGCAGTCTACAGAAACTCCCACCTGCAATATTTCCAAATCATCTGGGATGGGTAAAGTATTACAGCAATGCAAACTTATTATTTGGGACGAGTGCACAATGGCACACAAAAAATCGCTGGAGTCTCTGGATCAATGTTTGAAAGATTTGCGAGGGAATTCGAAACCCTTTGGCAGCACATTAATATTGCTTGCGGGAGATTTCAGGCAAACATCACCTATTATACCTAGATCAACCCCTGCAAATGAAATGAATGCTTGCCTGAAAAATTCTAATTTATGGGCACACGTAAAAACATTAAAATTAACTACAAATATGCGTGTCCGATTGCAAAACGATGACTCTGGTCAGAAATTTTCAGATCAATTGCTGGTAATTGGAAACGGAAAGCTCCCAGTAGACTCAATTTCAGGCCGTATACAACTACCTGCTGAATTCTGTAATTTAGTGACGTCCAAAAATGAATTGATTGAAAATGTATATTCGAATATTCTAAACAATTATAAAAATAATAAATGGCTAAGTGAAAGAGCGATTCTTGCCCCCAAAAATATAGACGTCCACGAAATCAACAATATTGTTTTAACCAAGATTCGAGACCAGGCAGTCCTTTACAAGTCAGTCGACACAGTTTTGTAACCAAATGAGGCGGTTAATTATCCATCTGAAAATAGGCGTACCAATAATACTGTTAAGAAATATCAACCCACCAAAGCTTTGCAATGGCACGTGACTTGCCGTAAAAAAAAGCAATGGAAAACGTAATAGAGGCCACAATCTTGACAGGGCCTTTTGAGGGTGAGGCTGTTCTTATTCCTCGCATTCCCATGATTCCAACGGATCTGCCTTTTCAATTTAAAAGATTGCAATTCCCAATTCGATTAGCATTTGCAATCACCATCAACAAAGCTCAAGGTCAATCATTAGAAAATTGTGGTATAGATCTTAATACTGATTGTTTTTCCCATGGACAATTGTACGTTGCATGTTCGGGGGTTTGTAAACCTGAAAATCTGTTTATATGCAGCGACAATTGGACAGCGAAGAATGTTGTATATTCGCAAGTTTTACGCAGTTAATTTGTATTGTATCTATCTATCTATCTATATAAAAACGAGTTGTGTGTATGCATGTTTGTTTGTTTGTAAAAAGAGCGTTTGCATATGACGTCATTATTAGTACATAAGGCTTTGTATATGCACAGACAATGGAAAAGCCAAGAATGTTGTATATTCGCAAATTTTACGTAGTTCAAAACACATATATAAATCTATCTATATTCATAGGTGGTACACAGGGACACAACTACAATGGTGCGTAACTAATATGGCGTGTAACGACTTACGCACGCGGGGGGCCTTGGGAGGGGGGGGCGAAGCGCCCCTCCAACTAGGTGTTGGGGTGGCGCGAAGCGCCACCCCAACAGCTTGTACCACTATATGCAGTAACCTCTGAATCGTCCATGAGATCGTTCATCATTTTAACAGTATCATTCAGTGTTAGTTGTTCATCATCGTTAGCCTGGAAAAACTAGACAACATTCTTGAAGGTATTGTTCTAATTCAAATCTGTGGGCGACCAGGTTTTCGTTTTCCAGACTGTTAAGGAATTATGCTATATTTGTGAGGATATTACGCTATTATGCTCTGTTAGAAATTTGAGTAGCAATAGAGGCAAACTAAATTTGCAGCCTGTAGATTGGAAAAGGCAGAAAAAATTGTAGTCACAACTACTCCTGACCAGTAATGATTTTGTTCCACAAACCTCTTTTAGTTGATTTTTTAAGTTTCTTGAAACTGTCTCCTCTCTTCTTTGTTCTGTCAAAGGTAACTGGTGTAGAACAAAATAAAATTAAATTTGAAGTTTGCAGACAAAAAAGGAGATTCTCATATTTAACTTTGTTTCACATGCAACAACAATGACAAGTTCTGTTCAATATATTTCTTTTTTCTGGGGGTTGTTTCTGGACAAGTTACCTTCATAACTTGTTGACAGGATCCCCCATAACTACCATGACATCTTCATGCCTCCGTTATTGACTAGATTTATTGGGCGAAACTGCACCTTTCTATTTTATCTATATATAAAGTTCAAACGGCAACTTTATCTCATTTGACAGTTTTTTTTTTCAATACACATTGAAATTTTTGGTTAGAATCGACTTGGAAGTGCCTGAGTCATCATGCTTCTTTAGTCTTTATATTTATGCATTACGAGTATGCGCAGCCAATAGAAAATCTTTTGCAAACGTCCTATGCTTAAAAGGTATATAATACAATTTATTAAAGAAATTATTGCAGTGTACGGTAGCACCTTCCCCCCCTCCTAGTCGTCCTTCGTAATATTTTCCACATTTTTTTCTTAAAAAAGGTTTGAATCCAACAGTTCATGTTTTCGCAAGCCAACCCTCCGTGTTGAAAAACACTCTTTCTTCACTGCTGATTTTAAAAATTACATCCAACACCAAGCGAGGAGTTGAAAAATAATAATCAAATCCAACCTAAATCTCCCATAAATTTCATCCGTGTATTTACAGCTAGTGTCCAAAAACGTCAAAACATCACTTGTCAGGTACATTTTACAGTAATACTACTCATTTTTATACCCTCTCTGGGCCTAAGCTTTTTTAGCAATTTCATAGTCGGCAGTGATGCATTGAAGATCGTGAAGTGAATCACCAAACGCTTCGTTGGGCGGAAATTTTTCCTCACGAAGCTTTGAGGAGATCTGTAGTACTTTTACGGATATATGCCCTTACTCTTTAATAAATCATACATTTCATCATCTGGATATACTGTATCGTAGTGTAACACTGAAGCCAGAATCTTTAAATGGTCATTTGTCCTCTCAAAATTTCAATCCCCTTAAGTGTAACAGGATATTATCCCTTTAATCTGCTTTTAAAATCTGGTTTATGAAACTGTGCCTCATCGTCTCCATTGACTACAAAACTTTCCAAATGTGTCTTACTAACATCATCTCTCTGGGCTTATGTCCTGCGACGAGGATTGCGTACTTGAAGCGCTGTAAGCCGGTGATGAAACAAAAGTGGTGGGTACTTTTAGAACCATTAAATCAGCATTATATTTTACACCCCCTTTACTACCCCGTCTCTTAAAACAAATTCTTTTTTGAATTTAGCTGTATTTAAATTCTAATTTTCTATAAATAAATACTATTGACCCACTCTCATTTTCATTAAGATTCTCCACCTTAATAAAATACTTCCCAGGCAATCTAAAAAAAAACCTCAAAATTGTGTAAGTCTGGGTGAAGCGTCTGCATCTCTTTTTGCAGGTAATGTGAGTGCATCTCATCCAAATTTCGATTAAAATGTTTTTGTGCAATGGATTCTTTAACACTGTCCCGTTCACCCCATCCCAAACCAGTTTTTCAAAAAGGGCCCAAATCTTGCCGACACGGGAGTGTACTATGTCAACTGGATCCGTATAAATACTAAAACTTGTGAGATTGTTGAAAGGGTCCACAAACCCAGGCCTAAAAGCATAAATGTTGCGTAAAACAGAATTGGCTGAATAAAAGTCAGGCAATATAGAGGGTGAACCGTTTACATTTTGTCCTGCTCCCCTCTCATCATTATTACTCTGTGAAGAGGGCACTTTCTCGACCTCCTTTAGTTGCCCCTTTAGTGTTCCAAAAAGTCGTAAAATACTTAGGGAGGGGAAGGTTGTGCCCATTGATGGGGCTTGCTCTACTCTGCTCTCAATAAATTGGTTAGAATATTGTCAATTAATTGGTCAATATCTTGCTTGGCGGCCTGAAAAAAGAGTGACAATTAGAATCCCCTTGAAAATGTGTGATTCTAGGCTTAAAAAGCGCATGTCATTACCCAGAAGAAAAATGTACATTAGGCTGAAAAGAAAATAATATTAATCGAAGCACTAGGGTCCTCAAATTTCCTTTTCTTAGAGACAGGGACCCCTTTCAACAATAAAAACGCTACTAAATTATTGTTCATATGCTTAGGCTTCTTTGAAAAATATCAAACGTGAAACTTCGAGCTATTTCCTATAATGCAGGATGTAAAAAAAATATTTTCAAAACGCTACTAATCGCTTAAAGAGTTGTTTCACCATATCGAAATGCTATAAGTTTATGGCGTTCAAGCATGTTGAATAGTCCATTTCTTGGTGGGGGCCTCAAGACCTCCTCAAAAACTATCAACAGCCCAAAAACTTTTTAAGCTGAAAAGAAACCCATTATTAATCTAAAGATTAGGGTCCTCAAATCTCGTTTCTTAGAGACATGGTCTACTTTAACAGTAAAACGCTACTAAGATATTATTTATATAATTAGGTTTTCGTGAAAAAATATCAAATGTGAAAATTCAAGTTACCCTCTAGAATGTAGGACATTAAAAAGATCTTGTTTTCAAGACGCTACTAATCACATAAAGAATGGATTCATCATACCTAAATACATTAAGTTTCTATTGTTAAAGCATTGTGGAAAGCCCATTTCTTTGGGGGACTAGAGGACCCTTCGAAGGTTGTCAAGAGGGCCTCTTTATTAAGCTGAAAAGAAACCTGTTTTCTAGGATGGGATAATACTATTGAATTTTCCTCTCTCAGAGGTGTCGAAGATGGGTCCTGACATCTTAGTTATTTTTAATGCCCAAACACTAAAGTTTTACTGCTAATAAATAAACTTTACAGAAAATATCAGTGATTTTACTTACGTTAGGAATGGCAATTTGATCTTGCATGGTAACCTCTTTTTTTCATGCTGGCGGGATGAAGGGGGTGCATTCTCATCTTGTACGGTTGGTGCAAGTTTCGAAGCCCCCGCGACTTCATTGCCATTAGACTGGGGAGACTCAAAAGAGGCAGGTGTTCCATCTTGGCCTCGCACTGGTGGTACGATTCATGAAGGACTGGCGGCTTCACCATGAGGCTGCGGATGTACGAAAATGTCAATATTCTTGCGTCCCCTTGCCCGTTTTGGTGGAAGGCAGAATTGGTCAGAACTCCTTAAGTAGAAATGAAATTTTAGTTTATCAAAATTGTATTTTATTTTCAATATGTATTTTGCAACCCCACTTAAATTTAACTCTCCCCTATTGCACCCTACCCCTTTTATGTTAGTGTTAAAAACCTTCCAACTTCCAATTTTTACGTTTCGAAGTAGTTTTCACCCCTCGTGAGGACAAAAAATGAAAATTATAAAAGAAAGTTTTATCAACGAAAGGAAAATTATTTCAAATGTTATTAAAAAAAACATACAATCATTCCTATGTCCTTTATCTTTATCTTTTTACCTTTATTTTTACCTTTATCATTACCTTTAAGCCCTATCTTGTGTGAAAATTTTATTCTAATATATCAACAATCAATAATGTAAATTTTTGTCAGTAGTCCAAAAACTTGAATCGCTCAATACCATGACAATACTCACAAGAAATTCCAATGGTGTCACCACCTTGCTAATATTTTGTTCAATGATAGTATCTGTTGGTAAACTACCAATAATACAATTAACGTTCAGCCATGCTTCGCATTTCATAGACTTGTCTTTAATACACTTGGTGATGTTATCTGTCCATGCTCTTTTTATTTTGCCCTCGATTTCACTGTCTATTACCTCATTATTTTTACATATCTTATAGTTCCAAAAAACAGACAAAATATATTTATTACGTTGATGCTGGGGTACACCTGTCTTGTTTTTGCGTTCCGTTGAATGATAATACCAAAACGACGATGAGGTAATATGTTACCCGAGCTGTGATCAAGAAGTTGACCCTTATCGTCAACTATTAGTTCTAGACCTGCATTATTTTTAAGCACCATCATCTCTGGAAATTTACTCTCGTAAATCCACCGCTATAACACTCGAATTTTTTTTGGTACTGCAAACTAATTCTAATCTCTCACAGCCAGGACGACGCTAGCATACATTTTCAATTACGTAGCCATTAGTGTTTGCAAATATTTGTCTTCGTCTGCATTCAATGCTACGACAACCCTATCGTGTAGACAAACTTTCTTGAGATAAATCGTCTTTACGTTTTAAAATGAGACATATGTGTTTATCCTTCTAAAGCAAAATTAATATTGATCTAAAAACATACAATAAACCAACTATTGTCGATGAAGACTCTAAGAGTATCACTAGAACAGCCGTACAGAATCTAAAAACCATGTTCACTAGGGATTGCATGTCTTTTTAAGACACGGGAAAAAAATTGAAAAATATTGAAGCAAAAAAAATTTCAAGTCGAAAAAAATCGAAGACTAAAAAACGGGGGCGGCATTGGGGAAGGATACATGGAGACAAAAACTCATACGTAAGCCTGGTAATGGTAAACTAATGCGCCCGGGACAATTAAATTACAGAAAGGATATTTGGTCAGTTGTATTCATTATAATTTTTGGAGATAGAAACATATTTCATTGACCATCACAAGACTGTCTTTTTCCAGTAAGCACCTCAAGTCACTGTGGTATACGCAATGATTGGTATGATGCCAAAACAGCTCCAAGCGAGAAATAGGTTACGGAGTTAACTGATTACGATATAGTGACACTTAAAACCGGCTGGCTAGCGCCCAGAAACAATACATTGATTGTCTGGTATGTATTTAGAAGAACACAATATCGTCATTGACTTGTTGTCCCACTCGATTAACGTGTCATTCTTTTACCATGGGAAATCATGGGTCTCAAGTTTGATTCCTACATCAGACATAAGTTCAATAAAAGCAATGGAAAAAGCTGCTTAGAAGCTTTTTTTAGAAGTGTGTTTTTGGAAACGAAATAAAGTCACCATATATAACTGAAGTTAACAATAACTTCAACTATTACTTTGGTTATGTAGATGGTAGCATTGGTGGAATCGCCGTTAAGCCTTATTCATGATCTTAAGCCACTAAGGAACAAGTAGGGGGTAGGATCTTAACCCTCATTGCAGTATTTCCACCCCCCAAAGTACTTTCTAGTGAGCATCAAATTAGTGGTTGACCTTGAAGTAACATCATTTTTCAAAAATTAGGGGGGGGCACAATGTATTTTTAGATGGAGACGGTAATTTCTTAAATGAAAATGCCCAACAAATATATTTTCGAAATCGAGAGGGCAATTTTATTTTTGGGTTTGGTTTTCAATAGAAAGAACCAAAAACGGACAGTTTTCAATAAAATATCAAACCTATATTTCCCTAAAATGTTGAGGGAGAAGGAAATATCTTGTGGGAAAATGCCCCCCGCGACCCAACTGTAGCCACTGTGACGTGGAGTAATCACAATACAAAATCAAAATAAAATCGAAAGTCAGCAAAAGAATAAATACAAAAATATGCAAACACCATACAAAGTACATCACAAAATAATTAAGCCCTGCCAAGATGTAGCAAACAGAGAGGAGGAGTCTCAAAATAGACCATTTGATCATCAACCAGTGGGGAAAAAAAATCTTTCTTACCCCTTCATGGCAAAACAGATTGAAAAGTGACTACAACGGACAAATAAATAGATAATCATATCTATCCTATTTTTTAAATACTATGGATTCTTTAGCAAACAGGTGGAAGTGACAACTTGTGACCAGTTAAAGATTACATTTTAGTTCTAATATCGATATTTTCAGGCACTTGGCCAGAAGGTTTGGGCCTGTGCTCCCTTAAATATGAAAGTTCTGCCCATCATTTTGAAACTTTTTGAATGACACCGTTATTTCGTAGTTTCAGAAGCTATACCTTTTCCTCTGTCTTTCATTCGGAATCCTTCGCTTGCGATTGTTTTGATTAACCTGTAAGTAATTAAAATAGTAATTAAATTAGCATTAACCTGTAAGTAATTAAGTAAGCGCAAGTAATTAAAATAGCTTGAATACACACATATAATCTTTTTGAAATAATTTATTGACAAAATATAGAAAAAGTTCAGAAAGAGAATATTAAACATTATAAATGACACGGAGCACTAAAGATATATAAAGGCTAGTGATGTTTATTGGGAGTTAATTTTTTGATTGTTTTTCACTTTTATTTTTTACCCACAGTACGTTTTCTAGTTCCAATCGTTCATCTGCCCCTTCCAGCAATATTCGGATGTGACAATACCAAACCATTCATCGCAAACTTTAAATAAAACCAAATGAGGAGTAGTCTTTTTATAGTTCTTTTAATATAATGATTTTTATTAAGAAAATATTTTTTGTTCATTAAAAAGGTTTCAAATACAGCAGTTTCTTTTAAAATGAGCTATTAAATTGGTCTCTAGGATATTCCAGTGCCCCGCTGGCTGAGGAGAGAAAAATAGAAAAAAAGATGGTGTTGATGCAGAATTTCCTGGTTTTACCCATTTTTCTTGTTTTTCAGGCCAATGGATTTTCCTTATTGTTCAAGTCACGGGACTGTAAGTTTCCTATAAAGGGGTTCTGGACAAGACGGTTCAAATAGCGTACATCGTATTTTGATCTGAAACTCTTTTTAGGAGCTGTGTGCTATTCTATGTCTTAGTATGGGTCGTGATTGTGTCTTATTAGGTTGTTAGCTACCGCTACAACCCTGATAATCTAAAAAAAGAAAGCCTGTCTGAAAGACAGGCTTTCCAAGCTAAGACCAATGATTGACCTGCTAAACTTCCACTTTAAGCAGTTAGTGAAGCTTGGAACTTACCTGGGTCTTAACAACTCCATCATTTTCTTCAAATGACGGTTCAAGCTCTAAGCAATATAATCTAATGAAGCCAATAAAAATGAGTCTACAAGATTTGGTGCTTCGCCTGCATGAGCGGTTACGCTTACAATTTCGACATTTGCAAAAGAAAATTACAAGCTTTGACGGATGATTTAGGATTTGGACTTGGTGGTAGAGTTGTTCGACAATTGACTGTAGGTCTCACTTGAAAAGTAAATATAAATCTTTTTATATTTTTGGATAGGAGGCAGGTTTGTACATTCTTCCCCATATTTGTACCTAAAGAGCCTAGCTACTAAATTTCGAAAGTAAAGGAAAGTTTCTATAGTAGTGAACGTGATCATTAAATTGACTACAATTTGGAATTCTTCTCTAACTTTTAAATTTGCACAATAAAGGTTTCATTTTGTTTAATATTCCATTAGCGTCTCAGTATTTCCAACAATTATGAATCAACATATAGTTGGGGTGTAGCCACTTTAGTTTGTGATTGAATTCAAGCACGTTAAGTACTGTCAGAAAAAAAATTGTGCAGTCATTCAGTAAAAAGACATGCCATTTTTATTGGATCTTAGCCTCTGATCATACGATAAATCCATTAGCTGCAAATGACCCATCCTTAAAAAACGAATGGATACATCAAGAATTGATATTGTCGATTCATTCTTCATTCAACAGTATTTTTAATCTTAAAAGATTTACATATCCCGCAAGAAGGGAGTGGCAGCTAACTGTTGCCCCAAAGACATAAACAATGTTTATTGTCTTTACATCCGGTGTCGTAAATTTATTAGCGATTCTCTCCAAAAGGCCATTTTATTATACAGTCCCCAAAAATAGGTCCAATGCCAAATTTAAGAATCTGGTTAGACTACTTTATTCACTTTTCCAAAAAAAAAGAAAAAAAGCAGCTAAAAGCCCCATTAGCCATTTGTACATACTTGTGTATTATACCAAAAACAGCCAAAAAAGTAAAAATAGGTTAGTTACAATGAAATATACCAAAATATGATGAAAATTTAATACTTTAGTAACAAAATTGTTGAACGTACAACAGAGAATAATGGAAAACAGCCCACCCAGAACGTATTATATTCAATACCTACCCTAACCAATTCTATATGTTAAATATTTAATTAAAATATACCTGCATAGTAGTTTATCTCACTCAGGCTAAGTTGATTATTTCCGAGAGCACACAGAAAAACCGGTTTTGAACAGATCAAGAACAACGGTGTGATCGGTATACTGCAGAAGTACCAATCGGTAAATTTGCTCTGAGTCAAAAAGCGCAAACTAAAAAACACTGTAAAGATAATTGACTTTTGTTTTAGACCCCTCCGACCTTTGATGTTTGAAACTCCACTTTAGATTTTCCCCTTCTAGTTTCACCACTTTCAACAATCAGCAAAAATATCAAATATTTGTATACATTTTATTTTGAAAAGCTGCATAGTAATTTGTCAGCCTTTCAGTTCCATAATACCACCAAAGAAGATGCAGAACTGTTTTATTTTGGTCATATTAGACCTCTTTAACAGGATGAAGATCAAGAGCTGTGTAAAGTAACATCAGAAAAAGAGATAGAGGAAACAATAATGCAGGTTATTTCCTCTATTCATTAACGATATATAGTAAGAATTTTTGCTGAGTATATTGGTTCTAACTGTAATTAAATAAAAAACAAGAGCTAACAGCTCATATGGCACTTATGGCGAGGTAAGAAGAGCGAAGAGCCAAGAGATCGTATGGTATGAGCTCTAGCAAAATTCTATGAATCAATAGATTGATTTAAAAAGAAAATAAGAGGCTTAATGCCGGTCAGTATTTAAAATAAAGCTCTGAGTCACGATGTCCTCCTAAATATCAAAATTCGTTAAGATCCGATCACCCACTCGTAAGTTATAAATACCTAATTTTTTCTAATTTTTCCTCTCCCTTTAGCGCCCCAGATGGTCGAATCTGGGAAAACGACTTTATCAAGTCAAATTGTGCAGCTCCCTGACACGCCTACCAATTTTCATCGTCCTAGCACGTCCAGAAGCAATCACGTATCAAGGACATTTGCTTATTCTATACACCAAGCTTCAGCCCGATTCCTCCACTCCAAGTGTTTTCCAAAATTCCCCCCTCCAACTCCCCCAATGTCAAAAGATCTGGTCGGGATTTGAAATAAGAGCTCTGAGACATGAATTCCTTCTAAATATCAAATTTCATTAAGATCCGATCACCTATTCGTAAAATAAAAATACCCCAATTTTCACGTTTTCCAAGAATTCCGGTTTTCCCCTGTAACTCCCCCCAATGTCACAAGATCTGGTCTGAATTTCAAATTAGAGCTTTAAAGCGCAAGACCCTTCTAAATATCAAATTTCATTAAGATTTGGTCACCCTTACGTAAATTACAAATACCTCAATTTTCAAAATTACCCCCCCCCCAACTCCACCAAAGAGAGCAGATCCGGTCCGATTATGTCAGTCACGTGTCTTAGACAGGTTTTTATTTTTTCCCATCCAGTTTCATCCTGATCTCACCGCTTTAAGTATTTTCTAAGATTTCCGGTTCCCCTCAAATTCCCCCCCCCCACTTACGCTGGATCTGGTTGATATTTAAAATAAGAGATCTGAGTCACGAGGTCCTTCTAAATATGAATTTTCATGAAGATCCGATCAATCCTTCGTAAGTTAAAAATACGTCATTTTTTTCTAATTTTTCAGAATTAACTCCCCCCCCCACCTTCCAATAGAACGGATCCGATCCAAATTATGTAAATCAAATATCTAAGACTTGTGCTTATTTTCCGATATCCTTCTAAATGTCAAATTTCATTGAGATCCGATCACCCTTTCGTAAGTTAAAATACCTAATTTTTTCTAATTTTTCAGAATTACCCCCCCCCCAACTACACCAAAGAGAGCGGATCCGTTCCGGTTATCTCAACCATGTATCCATAACTTGTTCTTATTTTTCCCACCAAGTTTCATCCCGCTCCCTCCACTCTAAGTATTTTCCAAGTTTTAGGTTTCCCCCTCCCAACTCCCCACCCCCCCCCCAATGTCACCAGATCTGTTCGGGATTTAAAATAAGAGCTCTGAGGCACGATATCCTTCTAAATATCAAATTTCATTGAGATCCGATCACCCGTTCGTAAGTTAAAAATACCTAATTTTTTCTAAATTTTCAGAATTAACCCCCCCCCCCAACTACCCCAGAGAGAGCGAATCCGTTCCGGTTATGTCAATCATGTATCTAGGACATGTGCTTATTTTTCCCACCAAGTTTTATCCCGATCCCTCCACTCTAAGTGTTTTCCAAGTTTTAGGTTTCCCCCTCCCAACTCTCCCCCCCAATGTCACCAGATCTGTTCGTGATTTAAAATGAGAGCTCTGAGACACGATATCTTTCTAAATATAAAATTTCATTGAGATCCGATCACCCGTTCGTAATTTAAAAATACTTCATTTTTTTCTAATTTTTCAGAATTAACCCCCCTCCCCCGACTACCCCAAAGAGAGCGGATCCGTTCCGGTTATGTCAATCATGTATCTAGGACTTTTGCTTATTTTTTCCACCAAGTTTCATCCCAATCCCTCCACTCTAAATGTTTTCCAAGTTTTAGGTTTCCCCCTCCCAACTCCCCCCCCCCACCATTGTCACCAGATCCGGTCGGGATTTAAAATAACAATTCTGAGACACGATATACTTCCAAACATCAAATTTCATTGAGATCTGATCAACCGTTCGTAAGTTAAAAATACTTGAATTTTTCTATTTCTTCCAAATTAACAGGCCCCCACTCCTCCCCCCAGATGATCAAATCGGGAAAACGACTATTTCTAACTTAATCTGGTCCGGTCCCTGATACGCCTGCCTAATTTCATTGTCCTAGCCTACCTGGAAGTGCCTAAAGTAGCAAAACCGGGACCGACAAGAATTTGCGATTACTATATGTCACTTGGTTAATACCAAGTGCCTTAACAAGTTTTTTTAACTGCAAGTAAGGAGCGACATTAAAACTTAAAACGAACAGAAATTATTCCGTATATGAAAGCAGTTGCCCTCAACTCCTCGCTCCTTACGCTAAAGTTTGGCTCTTTCTCACAACTTTACTCTTTAAAACAACATAAAACTTTAGCGGAAAGAGCGAGGCGTTGAAGAGGGGACAACCCCTTTCATATACGGAATAATCTCTGTTCATATTAAAGTTTTAATGTTGCTCCATACTTGCAGTTAAAAAAAAACTTGTTTTCTTTTTTAATTTCTGAACGTTTTTATAATTTCTATACGTTTAATTTTATACGTTTTTTTAAATTTCTGACGATGAAATTTGGCAGGCATACCAGGGACCGAACCAGATTAAATTAGGAATAGTCATTTTCCCGATTTGGCCATCTGGGGGGGGGGGAGTGGGGGCCCGTTAATTCGGTAAAAATAGAAAAATTTAAGTATTTTTAACTTACGACCGGTTGATCAGATCTTAATGAAATTTGATGTTTGGAAGGATATCATGTCTCAGAGCTGTTATTTTAAATTCCGACCAGATCTGGTGATATTGGGGGGGGAGTTGGGAGGGGGAAACCTAAAATCTTGGAAAACACTTGGAAACACTTGGAAAATCTTGGAAACTTGGTGGGAAAAATAAGCACAAGTCCTAGATACATGATTGACATAACCGCAAGGGATCTGCTCTCTTTGGGGCGGTTGGGGGGGGGGGGGGGGGGGGTAATTCTGAAAAATTAAAAAAATGAGGTATTTGTAACTTACGAACGGGTGATCGGATCTCAATGAAATTTGACATTTAGAAGGATATCGTGTCTTAGAGCTCTTATTTTAAATCCCGACGAGATCTGGTGACATTGGATGGGGGGAGTTGGGAGGGGGAAACCTAAACTTGGAAAACACTTAGAGTGGAGGGATTGGGATGAAACTTGATGGGGAAAATAAGCACTAGTCCTAGGTACATGATTAACATAGCCGGAACGGATCCACTCTCTTTGGGGTAGTTGGGGGGGTAATTCTGAAAAATTAGAAAAAATGAGGTATTTTTAACTTACGAACGGGTGATCGGATCTCAATGAAATTTTATATTTAGAAGGATATCCTGTCTCAGAGCTCTTATTTTAAATTCTGACCAGATCTGGTGACATTGGGGGGGGTGAGTTGGGAGGGGGAAACCTAAAACTTGGAAAACACTTAGAGTGGAGGGATCAGGATGAAACTTGGTGGGGGAAACAAGCACAAGTCCTAGATACATGGTTGACATAACCGGAACGGAACCGCTCTCTTTGGTGTAGTTGGGGGGGGGATTCTGAAAAATTTGAAAAAATGAGGTATTTTTAACTTACGAACGGGTGATCGGATCGCAATGAAATTTGACATTTAGAAGGACATCGTGTCTCAGAGCTCTTATTTTAAATCCCAACCGGATCTGGTGATATTGGGGGGGGGGAATTGGGAGGGGGGAACCTAAAACTTGGAAAACACTTAGAGTGGAGGGATCAGGATGAAACTTGGTGGGAAAAATATGCTCAAGTCCTAGATACATGATTGACATAACCGGAATGGATCCGCTCTCTTTGGGGTAGTTGGGGGGGGGGGTAATTCTGAAAAATTAGAAAAAATGAGGTATTTTTTACTTACGAACAAGTGATCGGATCTCAATGAAATTTGATGTTTAGAAGGATATCGTGTCTCAAAGCTCTTATTTTAAGTCGTGACTGGATCTGCTGACATTGGGGGGAGTTTGGGGTGGGGGAACCTAAAATGATGGAAAACGCTTAGATTGGAGGGATCGGGATGAAACTTGGTGGGAAAAATAAGCAGAAGTCTTAGATACGTGATTTGCATAATTGGAACGGATCCGCTCTATTGAGGGGGGTGTAATTCTGAAAAATTAGAAAAAATGACGGATTTTCAAGTTACGAAGCAGTGATCGGATCTTAATGAAATTTGATATTTAGAAGAACCTCGTAACTCAGATCTCTTATTTTAAATCTCAACCGGATCCAGCGTAATTGGGGGGGAAGGCAGTTGGGGGATACCGGAAATCCTTAAAAATACTTAAAGCGGTGAGATCCGGATGAAACTGGATGGGAAGAATAGAAACCGGTCTAAGATACTTGACTGATATAACCAGATCTGCTCTATTTGGTGGAGGTGGGGGGGGGGGTAATTTTGAAAATTGATGTATTTGTAACTTACGAAAGGGTGACCAGATCTTAATGAAGTTTGATATTTAGAAGGATCTTGTGCTTTAAAGCTCTAATTTGAAATTCAGACCAGATCCTGTGACATTGGGGGACTGGAGGGGGAAACCGGTATTTTTGGAAAACGTGAAAATTCAGGTATTTTTATCTTGCGTATAAGTGATCGGAACTTAATGAAATTTTATATTTAGAAGGAATTCATGTCTCAGAGCTCTTATTTCAAATCCCGACCAGGTCTTTTGACATTGGAGGGAGTTAGAGGGGGAAATCTTGGAAAACACTTTGAGTGGAGGAATCGGGATGAAGCTTTGTGGATAGAATAAGAAAATGTCCTTGATACGTGATTGGCGGAACCGTACTGGATTCGCTCTCTTTGGGGGAGTTGGGGGGAGCGGCTCAGTGATTTGGCGAGTTTGGTGCTTCTGGACGTGCTAGGACGATGAAAATTGGTAGGCGTATCAGGGAGCTGCACAAATTGACTTGATAAAGTCGTTTTCCCAGATTCGACCATCTGGGGGGCTAAAGGGAGAGGAAAAATTAGAAAAAACTAGTTATTTATAACATACGAGTGGGTGATCGGATCTTAATGAATTTTGATATTTAGAAGGACATCGTGACTCAGAGCTCTTATTTTAAATCCTGACCGGCATTAAGCCTCTTATTTTCTTTTAAATCAATTTATTGATTCATAGAATTTTGTTAGAGCTCATACCATATGATCTCTTGGCTCTTAGCTCTTCATGCCTCATCATAAGTGCCATATGAGCTCTTAGCTCTTGTTGAATTAACACATGTTTTAATTTTGGCTCACCGCACATGAACAATTAGAACGAAAGTTGCATATTGATTTTTTAGCTAAATGGCTTTCTCATAGTTTTGACCGGACGATTTTGAAAAAAAAAGGTGTGGGGAGGAGGCCTAGTTTTCCTCCTGTTTTTGATTACTTAAAAAGGCAACTAATACGTAATAATTTCTGTTCGTTTTAGGTTTTAATATACGTTTTTGGCTCCCTACTTCCAGCCGAAAAACTTTTTTCATTTATTTTCTCATTGTTTTTTCTTTATTAATGACAGAAAATCCTAGGGCCCCTTCGTGGAAATTCTCTTCCCTCATGTTCTTTTTCCATGGAAAGATCCTCCCACGTGACCCCCTCCCCCTATCAATCCCCCTCCCTCAACACGAAAAAGCCCCTTGGAAAAGTCTGTACACTTCCCAATAACCATTACTATATGTAAACAATGGTCAAAGTTTGCAACTTGCAGCTCCTCCTCCGGGGACTGTGGGGTATGAAGTCCTCCCGAAAGACATAATTCATACATTGATTTTTCGACTATGCTGAACAAAATGGCTATCTCAAAAATTTTGATCCGGTGACTTTGGGAAAAAAGAGCGTTGGAGGGGGCCTAGGTGCCCTCCAATTTTTTTGGTCAGTTAAAAAGGAAACTAGAACTTTTAATTTCCCTTAGAATGAGCCTTCTTGTGACATTCAAGGACCATTGGGTCGATATGATCACCCCTGGGGAAAAAAATGAACACTCATTCGTGATCTGTCTTCTGGCAAAAAAAAATACAAAATTCCACATTTTTGTAGATAGGGGCTTGAAACTTCTACAGTAGGGTTCTCTGTTACACTGAACCTGACGGTGTGGTTTTCGTTAAGATTTTATAGCTTTTAGAGGGTGTTTCCCCTATTTTCTAAAGCAAGGCAAGTATTTTCACGCTCGAAACTTTTGATGGGAAAGACCAAACTTGATGAAACTTATATATTTAAAGTCAGCATAAAAATTTAATTCTTCTGATGTAACTATTCGTATCAAAATTTCATTTTTTAGAGTTTCGGTTACTATTGAGCCGGATCGCTCCTTGCTACAGTTCGTTACCAGGAACTGTTTGAAACCAGCAATACAGCATTTTCTAGTCTCTTTTTAGCAGATGATAATGATAATAAAACAAGAGCTAAGAGCTCTTGCACTTATGGCACTTGTGACGAGGTCAGAAGAGCCAAGAGCAATGAGCTCTAGCAAAATTCTAAGAATCAATAGATTGATTTAAAAGGAAAATCAGAGGCTTAATGCGGGCCGGGATTTAAAATAAGAGCGCTGAGACACAAGATCCTTCTAAATATCAAAATTCATTAGGATCCGATCACCCACTCGTAAGTTTAAAATACCTCATTTTTCTAATTTTTCCTCTCCTTTCAAGCCTCCCTCCCCAGATGGTCGAATAGGGGAAAACGACTTTATTAGGTCAATTTATGCAGCTCCCTGAAACGCCTACCAAGTTTCATCGTCCTAGCACATCCAGAAGCACCAAACTCGCCAAAGCACTGGACCCCCCTAACTCCCCCAAAGATTGTGGATCCAGTTGGATTACGTAAATCCCGTATCTACTATATTTTCTTAGTTTACCCACCAAGTTTCATCCCGATCTTTCCACTCTAAGCGTTTTCCAAGATTTCTGGTGTCCCCCTCCAACTCTCCCCAATGTCACCAAATCTGGTCGGGATTTAAATGAGAAGTCTGAGACATTAGTTCCTTCTAAATATCAAATTTCATTAAGATCTGGTCACCCGTTCTTAAGTTAAAAATACCTCAATTTTTCTCATTTTCCAAATTAACACCCCTCCCCACTCCCCCAAAGAGAGCGGATCCGTTCTAATTATGCCAATAATCTATCTAGATTGCTTATTCTTCCCTTCAAGTTTCCTCCTGATCTCTCCGCTCTAAGTGTTTTCCAAGATTTTTGGTTTCCAAGCCTCCAGCCTCCTATGTCCCCGGATCCGATTTAAAATGAAAATGAAGCATCTGAGACATAAAATCATTCTATATATCAAGTTTCATTAAGATCTGATCACCCATTTGTAAGATAAAGAAATCTCAATTTTCACGTTTTCCAAGATTTCCAGTTTCCCGCTCCAACTCCCCCCAATGTTACCGGATCTGGTCGTAATTTAAAATAAGAGCTTTGAGACACGATATCTTTCTAAATATCAAGTTTCATTAAGATCTGATCAACCGTTTGAAGTTGCAAATGCCTCATATTTTCAAATTTTTCTCAATTACCCCCCCCCCCCGCCTCCCCCAAAGAGAGCGGATCCAGTTCGGTTGTGTCAGTCACGTATCTTGGACTTTTTCTCATTCTTCCCACCAAGTTTCAGCCTGATCTCTCTACTCTAAGCGTTTTCCGAGATTTCTAGTCCCCCTAGCTCCCCGCAATAACACTGGATCCTGTCGACAATTAAAATAAAAGATCTGAGTTACCAGGTCCTTCTAAAAATGAAGTTGCATTAAGATGTGGTTACTCCTTCTTAAGTTAAAAATACCTCATTTTTTTATGTTTCAGAATTAACCCTCCCCCCAACTCTCCCAATGAGAGCAGATCCGTTTCGGATATTTCAATCACGTATTTAGGATTTGTGCTCATTTTTCCCACCAAGTTTCATCCTGATCCCTCCACTCTAAGCATTTTACAAGATTTCTACCCCCTCCCCCCAACTCCTCCCAATGATTCTGGTTCCGGTCGGGATTTAAAGTAAGAGATCTGAGTCAGGATCCGATCTTTCCTTCGTAAGTTAAAAATACGGCATTTTTCTAATTTTTTAGAACTAACCCTCCCCCAACTCCCCCAAAGAGAGTGGATCAGTTCTGGTTATGTCAATTACTTATCTAGAACTTGTGCTTAGTTTTTCCACCAAGTTTTATCCCGATCACTCCACTCTAAGCGTTTTCCTAGATTTTAGTTTTCCCTCGCCAACTCCCCCCAATGCCACCAGATCCGGTCAGGATTTAAAATAAGAGCTCTGAGGTACAACATCCTTTTAAATATCAAATTTCATTAAGATCCGATCCCCTCTTCGTAAGTTAAAAATACCTCTTTTTTCTATTATTTCCGAATTAACTGTCCCCCCCCCCACTCCTCCCCAGATTGTCGAGAGTATAGAAGAGAAGTATAGAAGAGTATTAAAACTTAAGATGAGTGGAAAAGAATATTATAATGATTCAAATCTAATGAACAGAAATTACTATCAAATGATAAATGAAACCCTAAAGGAATAAAAACTGAAGTAAATATTCAAAAACAAAAAATAACAAATGCTGCTAGAGGTGAATTAATAAACCCTAAAATGAATAGTAATGAAATAGTCAAACTTAAACGAACATAAATTGCCACAAACTGGAACAGAGCTACTGTGCGTTACTTAGAACAAGATATATTTTAATTATTTTCTCTTTTACAATTGTAAGATACAAATTAAAAGCTAATGAAATTTCCAAGAAATCATATCAATGCCTTTTGATATCATTTGTTTTGTTTTGGTATTGATTTTCCGACGATAAATACCACACGACTCAAAATACAAATCACTTTATTTAAAGAGCAAATGACACTATGAGGGACCGTGGCTCTACTCATGTTTGCACGAATTTTTGCTCGCGTTAATTTTGACCTGGCTTATAATTTTATTTCTCTTTGTTTTGGGATTTATTAATTTCTTTAACTGTCTGTTATCTGGATGTTTGCTGTGAATGTTTATTATAATTTCCTTTTGTTCTTGTCTTGATTTATCCATTTATAGTAATTTCCATTTATAAAGTTTGAATTATTAGAATTTTCATCTTTTGCTCACCTAAAGTTTCAAAAAAGCTTTTTTTTGACGTTTAAACATTAAATAAATTATTTTATTTATAAGGTATCATCTGCTCTATTTCTCACTCTCACCGACTCTTCTACTACAGCATAATTTTGCTTCTCTATTACTCTCTATCATTAACTCTTTTCTTTTGAAACGATATGCTGCTCTATTTCATAAGGTAACTTTATATCTTCTATCTCCTTCATTTGAATAGAGAACTTTTCCGGTATTTTTCTAGTTTGAATTTATAAATTAGGATTATTACTCAGAAACCATGAATGTTTTCGCAGTTTACGTAATAAATGTATCGATTTGCAGTTTTCCTAATTTTACATTCAATCTTACTTCAGCAGCCCTACATTTTCTTTGTAAAATTTCTTTTTCCTAAATGTTATTTTTAAAACTAATCTTTATTCATTTGAATTGACATAGTTTTATTGTTGGCTAATGTTAGGAATATTTACAAAGTTTCTAAAATGTTCTGCTTCAGTATCAAAATGTCTGATTGTAATTTCATTGATTTTGTAATTTCATTCGATTGATTTAAATGTTGGACAAAATTTAAATACTTAGTCAAATAATATTGTAATAGTTATGTAATAATAATTTTACCAGTTTAATTTCAGAGGGATTGAGGAGGTCCCACTCTCTTAACACTCCCTTAAAAATTCAATTTAATACCTTAATCCATCCTAGGACATTGCAGTTACACCATTTCGTTATGCTGGCACCACATAGCATCTTTATATACCCCGCTGTGCATAGATTATAAATTCCATAGGAACTTAGTGCAACAACATTTTTTGGATTAGACACAAAAATTGTTTAATTTCTTCCCCGTCTCCCAACAGAAAATCTGAATTACATGTGCAACATCATTCCCCCCTCCTTTATTCAACAGTACCTGATATTCTAATTTCATCCCCTTAAGCCATTCCCAAGATATAGAAGATGTTCTTTTTTGATGATATGAATGTGCACGGTATTTTTTTAATCTAAATCTGCCATCATTTAAAGTCAACTTGTCCACCCTCTCAACACTCCTTGAACGTTTAAACTTGATATCCCAGGATGTTCCAAATATATTGAAAGTATACTATATTGATATTGGCAGTACATAGTGTCTTTTGATTTATTTCGCTACTTAACTGTGTATAAATTACGGTTCCCATAGGTCTCTATAGGGCATAAAAGTACTGGTGGATCAAAAACAAAAAAAGTTTTACCTCGTCCCCTCAGCATAAGGTTTAAGGTTCGTTTGCCATTCAAGTACACTTATAGTATTCTGATTGTACCCTTGTGAAATGGTACCCTGGGACTGAGGAAGGAAGGGTTTAACTAAGTGACCAGAAAATACCCAAAGAGGTGGGATGGTCACCTTTAAATCACTTTCGGCGCTTAAAAAGCATCCTCCAGGTTTCTGTGTCCACCCTTCCTTGAGAAGTGGCTAGAGATGAAAAAAAAATTTGCCATTTTATGGCCCTTTGTTGACCTAATTTGCTAGAGAACCAATTTTTGTTCTCTTCAATTTTAACTTTGACGTCGGGGTCTCCTTAGTCTGAGGACTTGAAGAAGTAAGTTTCGAGTCGATTAGAAAAACAAACTCTTTTTTGCCCTTTTTTTGGCTCTTTTAAGGGGAGGGGGCTGTGCCCAGAATATAATTTTTACCACCACCCTCATCTTGGTTCTAGGTTTTATTATGATTATCAGTATAGGCTACAACGGGTTAGGGACAAAATTATTTTTTCACATTTCAATGCCCTCTACCACCTTTACCCTTCTAAGGTTGCAGAGTCAACATCATACAAATCCTCTGTTCTATCATAAAACTTATTTTTAAAAAACAGGCAATTTGAATTAGTTAAGACCCATACCCCAGGGGCTGAGGGACTTTGTCACCTTGGGAGATATTATTATTATTGAACCGCCTGACTTTTTAGAACAAAATGACTATTTAAAAATTTTGGCCAGATGCCTTTAAAAATCATAGGGAAGATTGGAAGGGGCCAGGAAGGCAGTTGCCCCATAAGGTTTGGCCTTTGAAAAGATTTACCTTTTTGGGGGTATTTGCAGTGAAAATTGCCTTTTTTGGAATTTTTAAATAGTTATTAGTAAACGACTAATTCACCCATCCCTAGATTTTAAAAAATACGTGTTAGCCCCACAAATGAATTTTCGTAAATTTGTGATACTGGCAGCCATGTTTGCACTACGCAAAAATAACAGCTTAAGGGAACCACATACCGTTCAATCATTGGATTCATTTGTTTAGGATCTGTCCATTCGGAAGGTGGCATCCCCCTCCCAGAAAATTACCCAGCGAAATCCCCCTTTCCCATGCTACACAAAATTATCTCTCCCACGGAAAATTCCCCTCGTGGAAAATACCTCTTCCGATAATTCACCCATGGAAAATTCTCCCGCACCCAAAATTGAGCAGCAACAGAAGAAGTACAAAATAGGCACCTCAAAATGTTGATCAGTCGTCTTGAGGGGTGTCAAAAGGACCAGATATCACAAAAGATACCTTCCATATTAAGTGCCTCTTGGGGGAAAAAATAATACATTGATGCCTTATGGCTCTATACTTTAGGCAACACTATAGCATTGGCTCAGAGTGATCCATGGGCCCTAGATTTAAAAAAAAGAATACGTGTTAGCCCCACAGTTAAATTTTCGTAAATCGGTGATACTGGCAGCCATGTTTGCATTATGCAAAAATAACAGGTTAAGGGAACCAAATGCCGTTCAATCATTGGATTCATTTGTTTAGGATCTATCCATTCGGAAGGTGGCATCCCCCTCCCAGAAAATTACCCATAGAAATGCCCCTCTTCCCTTACTACGCAGAATTCTCCCTCCCACGGAAAATTCCCCCTGTGGAAAATACCTCTTCCAATAATTCCCCCATGGAAATCCCCCCACACTCAAAATTGAGCAGCAACAGAAAAAGTACAAAATAGGCACCTCAGAATGTTGATCGGACGTCCTAAGGGGTAACAAAAAGGACCAGATATTAGAAGCGATACAAGGACCAGAACTGGCACTAGAAGTGTTAATTTGAAATTGAATGAGCGTCCTCTGAAGTTTTTACGACGACACCTTCCATATTAAGTGCCTCTTGGGGAAAAAAATAATAATACATTGATGCCTTATGGCTCTATACTATAGGCAACGCTATAGCATTGGCTCTGACTGATCCATGTGAGTAGAACTTTCAATTTCCCTTCTTATAAATATACCAAATCATCCAGTGGGAATATGAGAGGGAATTATTCAGGGAGAATTTTCCGAGCGGAAGGGCATTTTCCACAAGGGGAAATTTCCACGAAAGGGATTTTCCCCCAAACCCCAAAAGGCACCCGATCCGAACTAAAAAATCCTATTTTGTCCAGAATAGCCGAAAGGCTCAATAAATATGCCTCCAGAAACGAAAGTAAAACAGTTCAAAATAGGGATGATACCTTTTTATTGACAGTGAAATATAAAATTATTTAACTGGATATTTAGAACACATATACAGTGTTCATCACAGTTTTACTGCTGATGATGAACACTGTATATGTGTTCGAAATATCCAGTTAAATAATTTTATATTTCACTGTCAATAAAAAGGTATCATCCCTATTTTGAACTGTTTTACTTTCGTCATGGAAAGGCAGTGTGGTCTTCGAAGTTATCTACCTCCAGAAACGGTATGACCTTAAAGCCCCTGAGGCAAGGGCCGTAATTACTAAATAATGGCAATTACTTAAAAATATATTGCATAATGAAAAAGGAGAACTTGTTTGATAATCGATGCATGATTGACTAATAATTTTCAGAGATAGTTCTATAGATCAAAAGAATCCTCCCGCCAAAAATAGAACCAAAAATAACGTTTATTTTCGGCTTAAAACTTACCCTTTAAGTCCTGGGCCTAAGGGATGCACAATATAGAAAGAACAACTGAGTAAAGATTTGTTCTCCCAAGACTGTATCAATAAAGGGCTAGAAAAGAATTGGAATTTTCTGGTGACCTTTAACGGAGGGATAGTCATGGAAACTTTGAATGGGTCCGTTTAAGATAATAAGCTTTGTTAATATAGTCGAAAAGCCCAATAAATCTGCTCCTCCATTGGCAAGACCCCCTAGAGCCCTGAAGCAAGGGCTATAAATAATAAAGATTGTCAATTTTTTGCTTGTAAGTTCCATAATAGGTCAAACATTTTGTTGTGGGAGTGGATGGGAGTCCTAAAAATAAGCCCAAATACTGTTTGTGTCTGATCAGTTTGAAAATAAAATCTGTAAACCTATGAGCCAAGTGGAATTTAATGTAAATAATATTCCAGGTGAGAGTCCCGCCCCGATAATAGACTTAAAAAGGGTCTAGTGGTTTTTTCCTGATTAGCTCAAAATTTGTTTGTTTGATTCCTTAGCTATGGGTATCCCAATGAAAAAGGATAAATAGAAAAAATGGGTTACTCCCAAAACAAAACCCAATAAATGGCCAGTAATGGGCCTTGGCCAACGTGCATCGACAGGGTTTTTGTAGGAACTTAGTAAGGGGCTAAAATGATTCTATATTGAAAGTTCTACTTTCCTATTTTAAAGGTTGAAAGTGATTTCAGGGCAACCAGCCTCCCTCCCGTATCCTTTTCTCCTGCTCACCCCACCTCATAGCCCCTGTGACATCGGATGAGAATTTTGAGATAGTTTTTTTTTCAAAAAGATCTCAAAAGTATGTTTCCAGTTACCCCCCCCCCCCAGCTCAAGGGCAATGGCCCTCAGTTATTAAAATTGTTCCTCTTAAAAGGGGCTCTAGAACTTCTAAGTTTGAATTGAATTAGCTCCTTTAAAAGTTAGATTGATATTGCTGGCTATTATAGAGCAGTGCTATCTATGATATTGCTTATATGCCCTTTTGAAAACCTGCATGCAAATATTTTTCGTTTAATTGAAACTCCCCCTAAACGTTCTCTAAAAGCTTTCATTCACACAGTAATTTCTGTTCGTTTTAAGTTTTAATGTTGCTCCTTGCTTTCAGTTAGAAAAAAACTTGTTTTTCTATTTAATTCAAACTCAAAACGTGCATTGAAACAAATAATCTTGTCAAACACAAATGTAAGAGATAGTACTATAAATGGACAAATAAATTCTTAAACGAGCAGAGGTGAATAATCCAGTCAAACCTAGGACAAACAAAAAGTATAACAAACAGAGGTGGATTTAACACCCCCCAAACCTTCTAAAAGCCAGAATGTCAGCGACTCTTATTTACACTCGCTTGAACCTTTCTGTTATTTTGAACAAATTTTCTATTTAAAAATTTTGATTGGATGTCTTGTGGATTAATGTGACTTGGGTAGCAAAAACGACTTCCATGCGAAGCGGCTAGGGGAAAATAATTAATTAAAAAATGGTGCATAGAAGGTATTTGGCTCTTTTTTCAGATGGCACTATGATGCAGCCTATTATTGATTTGTTTGTTTTTGATGAAGAATGAAAAATTATATTCCTTTTACTTAAAATTGTTGTTGACTTGATAACGATCAAATCAAACAGTTCATGACAACGAATATGGAGCGACCCGGCTCAATAGTAAACAAAAGTCTGAAAAACGGAATTTTGATACTAATACATACATCAAAAGAATCAGATTATTATGCTCATTTTAAATATATAAGTTTCAGCAAATTTGACCATCAAAAGATACGAGCGGAGAAAATTTGCCTTATTTTGGAAAATAGGGGGAAACATCTCCTAAAAGTCATAGAATCTTAAGAAAAACACAATCACATTCAACGTATTAGAGTACCCTAGCGTAGAAGTTCAAGCTTCTGTCACGGGTGCGTGTTTATTTGTTTTTTTGTTTTTTTTTCTTTTCCCCAGCGGTAATCGTATCAACCCGATGGTCCTAGAATGTCGCGAGAGGGCTCATTTTAACGGAAATTAAAAGTTCTAGTTCTCTTTTTAAGTGACCAAAAAATTGGAGGGCACCTAGGCACCCTCCTACGCTCTATTTTTCCCAAAGTCAACGGATAAAAATTTTGAGATAGCCGTTTTGCTCAGCATAGTCGAAAGACACAATAACTACGTCATTGGGACGACTTACTCTCCCACACTCCCCAGGGGAGGAGCTGCAAGTTACAAACTTTGATCAGTGCTTACATACAGTAAATGGCTATTGGGAAGTGTACAGACGTTTTCAGGGGGATTTTCCCCCCAGATTCGTTCGGAAACGTAGACAATCCCACACTGTAAGGTGGTGGGACGTCTTTTCAACAAAATGCCTGACAACTAAGTCGTTCATCACTGGTAAATTTTTGCGTTACAGAACAGACATTATGTGCGTTTCAGAAATCCAAATCATGCAATTCTCAGAGATTCCAACTCCTGATGTTGATTCTTCATTTTCCTTTTTCAACTCTGGATCCCTTAATGGATCTGCGCACGGTGGAAGTGGTATCATCTCAACCCACCCTGAATTGAGATTACTTCTTGAGTGGGAACATATATCAAATAGAGTAACAAGAGTCTGGTTCAAAGGCCACTTATTCAACATATCAGTTATTATAGTTTATGCTCCAACCAGTGATGTACCGGAGAGCGAAGCAGATCTTTTTTTTACCAGCATTTGTACACTTAAGAAGGTCCCAAACGAGACCTCACCTTGATTGGAGGCGATATTGACATCAGAATCAGCAAAAGAGTTACCAATGCTGAGTCTGACATTAGCCAGTTTGGTTTTGGAACCAGGTGTAGCAAGGAACCAAGGCTTCTTCAGTTTGCCTTGACATATAATTTGGTCATTATCAATACCCTCTTCAATCTCAAGTCCAGCCATAGACCCTAGTTTTTTCTGTTTAAATTCTAGTACTTAAGTTAATCTGCTGATGACGATCACTGGTGTTTGTGGTTGAAATATCCACTTTTTTGTATCTGTTCTCAATCTCTAATAAAAGGATCATCCGCATTATAGATTTTGTTTGCTAGATATTGTTATCCAAGAGATGGTAGAGCGAAAAGCGATATTGATTACATCATCGTGTTCCGTCGTTGAAAATCAGTGGCTAAGAATAGAAAACTGCAAATTTGAGCAGATACTGGTTCAAAAAATGGTTAAAATCATCTCCTAGTCAATCTAAATCCATAGTTGCAACTAGCATTACACCTCAAGACAAAACCTTGACCCAGATTTGACACCATTCGCTTCGATGATCTTAATGTACGACAGGCATTCCGCTTCGAAATCACTAATCGCTTTATAGATCTCTAAGTGCAAACGTCTGACGAGCGAATCCCCAGCTTGGATGAAGATTGAGTAACCATACGTAATACAATTCAATGGGCCACATAAGCTACGATAGGATACCGTGAAAAATTATACAAAAAAGTTATGTAAACAGGCACAGTTGAGTTGGCTGAGTGCAAGCAACAGATTTCAGACAGAAAATTGGAGATGTTCAAGCACCTGAGAAGAGAATGCCATCAGTCGGCTATGATTGATAAGAACCAGTACTGGGAGAAAATCACGGAAGATATGGAAGCAGTTACCACCAGGTCCAACGCTAGGAAGATTTATCAGCTCCTACAATCATTTAGGAATAAATCACTCAAAACTACTTGTACCTCTGTCGAAGATGAAACCGGCAAGCTACTCTTGAAAAAATCCGGAATAAGCCATTGCTGGAAGGACTACTTCAACAAACTTCTTATCCAGCACCAACTCTCCACAGTAACGGATCATAATCAGCATAATTATAACCCAAAACAAAGCCCTGATGACCTTCAGCAACTAATCACACGCAGCAGTATCTACAAAGACATGAGCGTGGCTTCCCCCACGTTAGATTAAGTCCGACAACTGATCAATTGCTTCAAAAGTAATAAATCCCTTGGTCCCGATGCTATCCCACCTGAACTACATAAGTATGGAGGGACCGCACCTGTCAGCAGGGGAGACTTTATCATCCTTTAATTCTTCAGAAAAGGGTTAAACACAAAATGCAGCATATATCGTGGGATCTTCCTCATCGGTATTGCTGCTACAATATTTACCATAGTAATATAAGATCACTGTCGTGTCCAGCACAACGTGAAGACAAGGCCAAGATAGTCAGACTTATTCAAGCATACTACCAGCTTACGCGAGCTCAAATTCAGATTGGCAGGGAGCTCTCCTTGATGTTCCAAACTGGTTTTGGTGTCTGACAGGGATCTATATTGCCTCCCGTCCATTTTAATTTCGCAATGGCTTGAATCATAATCGGAGCAACGACGACCTTCTCAGCTCTTGAAGTATGTCTCAATTATTTGATTGGCAATCTTGACTACGCCAATGATATTAGCTTTATATAAAAAAAAACATTTTTGCTCGTTTTCTTTATATTATAGGAGGCCAGTGTGGTTTAAGAACTTACTTTCGATATTGGCTTATTAGCCGAGTCTCGTTCAGAAGCCCAATCCACGCTATCAAAAGTAGCTGAAGAATCCTCTCTCGTGGGCCTGAAGATTGGCTTCTCGAAGTCAAAGGTCAGGGTTTCTGATAAATCCTCTCAAGAACCCCCCCCCCCTCAATCTTACTGGAACAGTCGTCCATAGACGATATACATAAATCCAACTACCTAGGCTCACTGGTAGACGAAATAGGAGGATACACATCAGAAATTCAGTCTAGGATTGCTTCAGCAGCTGGAGTCTTTACCCAGTTAAACTAATTTCTATGGAACTAGAAAAAAAGTTCTACTGAAGACAAAAATAAGGATATATTAGGCCCTCGTTTCACCTGTCTTACTATGTGACTGTGTTCTAAAAGCATCCGACATACAAGCCTATAACGTATTCTACCACTTATGTCTAGGGAGAATCAATGGCTTCAAACTCTGTGATCGAGTCATCAATGATAAACTCCACCAAATTTGCAATCAACGTCGAGATTTGGCTAAAATAATCAAACAAAAGAGACTCGTATGATTCGGCCATGAACCATGCCGCCCGCAGGACACCTTCGTCAATAAAGCTATCAGATTTACGCCTCTTCAATGACGGAGTAAGGAACATGGAGGACAGAAGAAAACATGACTCCCCTTCATCAAGGCAGACCTAGACCCACTTGGCGGCTTCAAGAAGTATTGACAAAGCTGGGATAAGTCCTTGCTCGAATTGACTGAGACAAACAAATACAAAGTAGAAATAATAGGGAAAATCAGTTCTGTGAATATTTCAGCCCTATGTCCAAGGGCCGTCTTCAGCACAATATGAGAACAAGAGAGAAAATATGTATATATAAATAAACTTACATTAAAATGTGAGAATTAAAACTAAATAATGTTGTAAAACCTTAAAAAAAAAACAGCCCTAGCATCCTTACTTAAACGAAGTTCAACCAGGACTGACAAAAAGAATGAAGTGAGAATATAAATTCATTCAAACTAAAGAAAACAAAGTGATTAAATGCGATTTCTCAGGGACAATCTTGCTTTTTTAGCAGCCTGTCTCAATGGCCTTCTCGTAGCTGGTTCAATACTATTATAAATCGGTTTAGTAAAATATTTTGTTAGATCATTTTTAATTAAATTTGAGTATAAAGAATTTAGTGAGTATTCAACTGAGTCCCGGTTCAAAGAAATATTATTATTTATTTTTAGATTAACTTCGATTGATTCTCAAACCACCTGTTTTATCCCCAAATCAATACTGATGAGTGAAGATTTTTCAAAAAGTATCGTGTGGGACGGATTATCAAATATATGCCAACCTAAAGCAGAATCAAAGGAGTTGTTGGAACTATTTGAAAATAATGCCTTGTCTATGTCTTTTTTATGCTGTTGTAACCGTTTTTCTAGATTCTGATGGGTCCTGCCGACATAGTAATTTCCACAATCACAGGGTATTTGATAGACCCCTCTTTGGCGAGTAACTGGGATCTTATCTTTACCGGAATTTAAGAAATTGATGATTTTAAAATTATTAGTAAAAACTACGTACAGATTATTTTTTGTGCAAATATTTTTTAATTTTGTTCTGATTTTTGGGATATACGGAAGATAGACACTATTAGAGGGCTTATCAGTAGCCTCACATTGTGAAATATCTTCTTCGATTTTACAAGAATGTGTTTTTATTCTACGGTTAATTATTCTATTGACAAAAGGAATTGGGTATCCATTAACAAAAAGAATATCTCTGATAAAGTTTATTTCTGCATTTATATACGAATCGGAGCAAATATTCAGGGCGTGATCAATGAGGGAAGTTACAACTGCTCTTTTAACTTGTGGGGTGTGATTTGAATTACAGTAAAGATATCTATTGTTTTGTGTTGGCTTTCGATAGATAGTAAAATCCAGTTTATCAGCATTACGAATAACTAGCACATGTAAAAAAGGGTTGTTTATTTTCGATTTCAACTTCTAGTGTGAACTGCAAATTTCGGTCATAAGTGTTAAGATGATCTAAGAAGCCCCGAAGTTCAGCTTCCCCATAATTCCAAAGTGAAATTACGTCATCCATATAACGACCCCAATAGACGTGTTTTAAAAAATAATAATTTAATACCCAATCTTCAAGGTTCTCAACATAAATATTTGCCAGTAGCCCGGATAAAGGTGCCCCCATGGGTAACCCATTTTTTTGCTGATAAAAAGAATCGCGAAATTGAAAATACATGGAAAACTTATTACAAATTTTAACCAGAGTCATTAAAACTTCACAATCAATTCCCGTCGCTGAAGCCTCGATTAAGTGGTAATTTTCTTCTATTTTGTTTTTTAATAATTCCTCAGAAATAGTCACATCTATATTTGTATACATGGAAACTATATCAAAACTACTAACTATTGTGTTTTCTGAAATACTTGTGTTGCTAAGTTTTTCAACCAAATCTGCCGAATTACGAATATAGGAATTTTGAGAATCAAACAGTTCGTGGCAACGAACTGTAGTAAGGAGCGACCCGGCTCAATAGTAACTGAAACCCTAAAAAATGGATACCAATTTTTGATACCAATAGTTACATCAAAAGAATCGTATTTTGATGCTGATTTAAATATATAAGTTTCATCAAGATCAGTTATACTCATCAAAATTTACGAGCCTGAGAATATTTTCCTCATTCTAGAAAATAGGGGGAAACGCCCCCTAAAAGTCATACAATCACACCATTCACACATTAAATCACACCATCAGATTCAGCGTATCAGAGAACCTTATTGTAGAAGTTTCAAGCTCCTATCTAGAAAAATGAGGAATTTCGCATTCTTTGCCAGAAGACAGATCACGGATGCGTGTTTATTTGTTTTTTGTTTGTTTTTTTGTTTGTTTTTTTCCCCCAGGGGTGATCATATCGACTGAGTGGTCCTAGAATGTCGCGAGAGGGCTCATTCTAACGGAAATGAAAAGTTCTAGTGCCCTTTTTAAGTGACCAAAAAAATTGGAGGGCTCCTAGGCCCCCTCCCACGCTCATTTTTCCCCAAAAGTCTGCGGATGAAAATTCTGAGATAGCCATTTTATTTATCATAGTCGAAAAACCTAATAACTATGTCTTTAGGGACGACTTACTCCCCCGCAGTCCCCGTGGGAGGGGCTGCAAGTTACAAATTTTGATCAGTGTTTGCATATAGTAATGGTTACTGGGAAGTGTACAGACGTTTTCAGGGGGATTTTTTTGGTCCAGGGGGAGGGGGGTTACGTGGGAGGATATTTCCATGGAGAAACTTCTCATGGGGGAAGAGAATTTCAATGAAGGGGCGCAGGATTTTCAAGCATTATTTGAAAAAACAATGAAAAAATAAATATGAAAATTTTTTTCTACTGAAAGTAAGGAGCAGCATTAAAACTTAAAACGAGCAAAAATTATTACGTACATGAGGGGTTTGCCTCCTCGTTATACCTCACTCTTTACGCTAAAGTATTTTTAGTAATCTCAACTATTTATTCTACGGCCTTCTTAAGGAATTGGGACAAAATCTAAGCTTTAGTGTGAAGAGCGAGGTATCGACAAAAGGTTAAACCCCCTCATATACGCAATAAAAACATACGAATATAGAAGTTCGTTACGTAAGTTAATTCGTAAGCTATGTATATTTTTTACCAATGTAAACGTTTCTAAAAAATTAGAAGTTCTAGTTTCTTTTTTAAGTAATCAAAAACTTGAAGGGCAACTAGGCCTCCTCCCTCGCTCCTTTTTTCTCAGAATCTTCCGATTAATTGCAATTAATTAATATGCAAATTTCATTTTAACTATTTATGGGCGGAGAGCCAAGATCAAAACATGCATTAATTCAAAAACGTCCAGAAATTAAATAAAAAAACAAGTTATTTTAAATGAAAGTAAGGAGCAACATTAAAACTTAAAACGAACAGAAAGTACTCCGTATATGAAAGGGGCTTTTCCTCCTCAACGTCCCGCTCCTTACGCTAAAGTTTCTTACTGTTTTAAAAATAGAGTTAAGAGAAAGAGTCAAACTTTAGCGTAAAGAGCAAGGCCTTGAGGAGGAAAAGCCGCTTTCACATACGGAGCAATTTCTGTTCGTTTTAAGTTTTAATGTTGCTCCTTACTTTCAGTTAAAAAAGCTTGTTTTTTTTATTTAACACAATAAAGTTTTGAAAGCTGTACCATTTCCCAATATTGGCAGCGGGGGCTTTAGTACTACGATAGGTCTTAAGGGAATACCCTGTATATGTGTTTTTGGTAAACCGTAAAGTTTAGGACAGAAACTACCATGGGGAAAAAAAAATTATTATATAATTGTGGGGTGATTTTACCATTTTGTTTTAGCTGCTTTAATTCATTAATAATATTATTAGCAAACTGATCAGTAGGATCATGAGTTATTGTTTTATATGTAATTGTGTCATTTAAATGCGAAAGAATTTTGTTGTCATATTCTGTCGTATTCATGACAACAAATGAATTGCTTTTGACTGCTTTAGCTATTATAATAGAAGGATCTTTTCGAAGATTGGATAGTATTTTTATGTCGTGCAAATTTTCCGGTGTGGAAGTGGTAGGAGGCTTAAACTATTTTTGGCTGTTATAAAGGGTATTTATAAGACCAGATCTATCTTCATCAGGGTTAGAAACAGAAGAATCGTGTTTATGCAAAGCGGACTCTACAGAGGAAACTATATCTGCCACAGGAACCTGTTTTGGTAGAAAAGAGGTTTTTTGACCTTTTTCCAGTGTTTCGATTTCCTGGGGTTCCAATATTTTAGAAGAGGGGTTAACAATAGCAGGTCCAGGAGTGAATCTTGGAGAACAAATACGGTTTCTCATCGAAGATTCATTTCGCAAGCCTTCCAATTTTTTGTAGAGGCGTTCCTTGGACAGGCGAAAATCGTGGCGAAACAAATTCCTTTCTAATCTAACAACTTGAGCAAAATCAACAGTGGACAGGTTTTTCAGCAAAAAAGTTTCCAACAATTTTCTTTCTGAAGAAATTATATGTCTTTTCTGTTTTTTGTCCTTAATAATATGGACTAAGGTTTTTAACTTTAGTGTATGGGCAAATTGCGCTTCTTTCCGGGTATTTAAATGTAATCTATATCTTAAAGACTTAGGAATAAGGTTTTCATTTCTACAGGATTCTAAAAAATTTTGTTGATTGATAATATTAGCATGTTTGTTATTTAGACTAATAAAATAAAAGATATCATAGGTCAACTGCTCCCCATAGACAAGACCAAAATAGCGACGAAGACCACACTGCCTTTCCATAACAAACAAATACAAAGTAGAAACAATAGGGAAAATTGTTTCAAGACAGTGGAAATCAGTTCTGTGAATATTTCGGCCCTATGTCCAAGGGCAGTCTTCAGCACAATATAAGAACAAGAGAGAAAATATGTATATATAAATAAACTTAGATTAAATTATTACATTAAAGTACTCCCTGTATTACACTTTAACATTAAACATTACATTAAATTACTATTACATTAATGTAATAAGTGTAATAAGTACTATTACATTAAAGTACTTACATTAAAATATTTCCCTGTGATTGTGGAAAATACTATGTCGGCAGGACCCATCAGAATCTGGGAAAACGGTTACAACAGCATAAAAAAGGCATAGACAAGGCATTAATTTCAAATAGTTCCAACAACTCCTTTGATTCTGCTTTAGGTTGGCATATATTTAATAATCCGTCCCACACGATACTTTTTGAAAAATCTTCACTCATCAGTAATGATTTGGGGATAAAACTGGTGGTTCGAGAATCAATCGAAATTAATCTCAAAATAAATAATAATATTTCTTTGAACAGGGACTTAGTGGAATACTCACTTAATTCTTTATACTCAAATTTAATTAAAAATGATCTAACAAAATATTTTACTAAACCGATTTATAATAGTATTGAACCAGCTACGAAAAGGCCTTTGAGACAGGCTGCTAAAAATGCAAGGGTGGCTCTGAAAAATTGCATTTAATCACTTTGTTCTCTTTAGTTTGAATGAATTTATATTCTCACTTCATTCTTTTTGTCAGTCCTGGTTGAACTGAAGTAAGGAAGCTAGGGCTGTTTTTTTTTAAAGTTTTAAAAACATTATTTAGTTTTAACTCTCACGATTTAATGTAAGTTTATTTATATATACATATTTTCTCTCTTGTTCTCGTATTGTGCTGAAGACGGCCCTTGGACATAGGGCCGAAATATTCACAGAACTGATTTCCACTGTCTTGAAAAGATTTTACCTATTATTTCTACTTTGTATTTGTTTGTTATGGAAAGGCAGTGTGGTCTTCGCTGCTATTATTGACTGAGACACTCACGAACGACCGAGACTCTTGGCCTACCACAGAGACGAAGCTAATGGACGCCAGGGAGACCTGAGATGCTTGAGTCCTGCTACAAGTGCAAGTACAAGCAAGTAAAGTGCTAAAATATAATATAGATCCACATTTTTTCGCTTTATTTAGTTACTTTTTTTAAATGTAATGATGTCATGTTTTGAAGTAATATATAAACACATACAAGAACATACAAGTTTCTATATAGAAAAACATCTAAAATATTTATGAATATGGACAAGCCTTTCAAACATTTTCAGGGAGGTGAAAGGATCAAAATAGGGTATGCCACAAAAGTGTCATATTTCTCTTAAATGGTATTTAAGTATTTTTTCCTTTTTGTTGGGACGAATTTCCGCTCCACCCACTTTTGTGGGTATCAATGAAAATAAGGTTTTCAGCCATTGGCTTGCCCCTAGTCAAGAGTTAAATACGACGATTTTTATTATAGAAAAAATACTCAGTAAATGTTCTTTTTATATATGAAACCATAATACTGCATTTTGATACCGATCTTCTGTCCCGTATATCGATATCGGCATTAGGCACCTCTGTATAATGGACCCCTCTTAAAAATGAAATTTCAACATCTAAAAGAAGCCGAATCTCATTCAATTTCTACGTAACACTAAATAGTTAATTTCTGCGATGAATATGCACAAGCAAAATCAGAATAACTTACGATTTTTGATATGACCTCATGCTAAATAATCGAAATTACAGTTCCCGTTGCATAAATGAGAAATTAGTTCGAGAATAGAATCGGTTGGATGGGCTAGAAATGGAAGAAATCAATTTATGGCATGAATATACTCATTTTAATCCAATCACCCTCCGATTTTCATCAAATGATTCACTTGATCTTTTCTATGTTAACGAGTAAGGCGTATATGTCTATGAATTTGCGATTTGGAAATGATATAAGGACTCCAAGTCGTAAATTAGCCAAGGCCCACCCACACGAACTATATTATTTCTGATTTAGAATACAGTTAATAGATTTCACACTCTAGCATATTTATGCTGTTGCATAATTTTCAGACATAATAAGCAATAGCCTACAAGCGAAGATTTGACTGAAATTGCAATTTTGCTTAGAGTCGAAATTAATTAAAGCGTGAATAACTCCTTGCGTTGTTCAATAAGATGTATAAGGAAGGAATCCTAGTGATTTATTGTTGTTCTTCGCCTCGGGGTTTGAATTATTTTTATTTTACATTTAAAAAAAATGAGTTTGAGAAGGAACGAGAGTTTGTTCTGGAATTGTGGGAACATCCTTGTTTTTCTTTTTAGAAAAGTTAGAAAGATATAAAGTACTGTAACTTGCGATTTTGCGAGTTGCGATTTGTATCATTTTTATGGATCTTTTCCATAACAATGTTTTGGAATACCGTTCTAGCCGCTCTCTTCTGAAGGAGAAGCGTGAGCAAGGCTAATGTATCTAGGGAGGAGAGTTTGCCAAGTTCGACCTCAAACCCCCCTCCCACAAACACAAAAAAAGTTGCCTGACTCGTAAAAAAGTGACAAAATGCTAGTATGTTTTTTATTTTAATAAAAATAATTTATTAAGCCTTCCCACCCCGCCCCCTCCCCAACAAAATCCTAGATATGCCCTAGAGCATAAGTCAAAGTCAGATAGTTACAATACCTTTACTGTGACCAACTGTGACACGGTCACTGTGGTCAAGCATGGTCACAGTCAAATCTTATTCTGAGAGGAATCCAACAACGATAAATTAAATGTAGAAAAAAAAAGTTTGGCATAAATTGCATTAAATCACACTTGCTAGCGATAGAATAAATCCTATATCCGCCAGTTTCAGTGACGATAGTGAGCTAACTCGTATGTCAAGTCCCAAGTGGTGCTCCAAGGTTTTTTGAACCACTCCCTGTTCACTTACGATAGTGAACGGTTACAATACTCCCTGTTCCCCGTTTCGGTGACGATAATGAGCTAAATCGTTTGTGGAGTCCCAAGTGGTGCGCCACGGTTTGTTGAACCACTCCCTATTCACTTACAATTTCAGTTCATCCGCGCTGGCAGAGGTCACTGTATTCTTACTAAGAGCATTCAATGAGCTGACAAATCTATTGGTAGAGAACTTGTTACTCAGTCTGCAGTCTGCTCGTTTTTTGAAAAGCTTATGATAATGACCTCCTGTTCTTTTGAGTCTTGTCAAACAGTTCGTGGTAACGAACTGTAGTAAGGAGCGACCTGGCTCAATAGTAACCGAAACTCTAAAAAACGGAACTTTGATACCAATAGTTACATCAAAAGAATCGCATTTTAATTTTAATTTGAAATATGTAAGTTTCATCAAGTTTAGTCCTACTCATCAGAAGTTACGAGCCTGAGAAAATTTGCCCTATTTTAGAAAATAGGGGGAAAACACCCCCTAAAAGTCATAGAATCTTAACGAAAATCACACCATCAGATTCAACGTATCAGAGAACCCTACTGTACAAGTTTCAAGCTCCTATCTACAAAAATGTGGAATTTTGTATTTTTTGTCAGAAGACAAATCACGGATAAGTGTTTATTTGTTTGTTTTTTTTCTTTTTCCCAGGGGTAATCGTATCGACCCAGTGGTCCTAGAATTTTGCAAGAGGCCCCATTCGAATGGAAATGAAAAGTTCTAGTGCCTTTTTTAAGTGACCAAAAAATTGGAGGTCACCTAGGCCCCCTCCCACGCTCATTTTTTTCCAAAGTTGTTGGATCAAAATTCTGAGATAGCCATTTTATTCAGCATAGTCGAAAAATCTTATAACTATGTCTTTGGGGAGAACTTACTCCCCCACAGTCCCCGTGGGAGGGGCTGCAAGTTACAAATTTTGACCAGTGTTTGCATATAGTAATGGTTTTGGGGGAGTGTACAGACGTTTTCAGAGGGATTTTTTGGTTGAAAGGGGGGTTGAGAAGAGGGAGTTATGTGGGGGATACTTTCCATGGAGGAATTTGTCATGGGGAAGAAGATTCCCATAAAGGGGGCACAGCATTTTCTAGCATTATTTAAAAAAAAACAATGAAAAAATAAATATGCCAAAGTTCTTTTCAACTGAAAGCAAGGAGTAGCATTAAAACTCAGAACGAACAGAGAATATTACGCATGTAAGGGGTTCACCTCTTCCTAATACCTCAGTCTTTACGCTAAAGCATTTTTAGTAATTTCTACTTATAACCAATGTTATAAGTAGAAACAGAATGAATTAACATGAAATGTGTGCTACTAAATTTCAGAATTTTAACCCCTATATTTTTTTTTAATCTTCGGCATCTTTATTAAATTTTCCATTATATTCTTCTACATAGAAGGAACCGAGAATCATAAAACGAAGAAGAAAAGTTCTGAACTGAAGGACAGAGGCGCCATTGGGGGGGGGGGATCAGGGGCGGGCAAATGCCCACCCCATATTTTCCAGGGGGCCGAAGCTTCCACCACAAAGGGCCCTTTTCCGGCCAAAATTATCCATTATGTCCAACATAATCCATTCTGTTCAAATGATTTAAACTAACTGCACGCCTATTAGCCAAAGAGCGTAATTACCTGACGACCCTTGAGGTAATTGCGCTATTTGCTAATAATCATTGTAAACTTTGAAAGTAGGTTAGATTCATAATAAAAGTCTCAAGTTCTGTCAAATGCCCCATGCCCACCCCAAGATTTGGCCCAAATGGCGCCTCTACTGAAGGAAGCAAAATTTCGAGGAATTTTCCAGAAAGTTCAAGCTTACAATATAGAACAAACAAGCAGTAAAATGAAATATTCCAAAATAGTCCAAAACATTCCAAAATACTCCTAAAGCATGAACTTCCTAAGGGTCATTTATTGTCGCACTCATGTAGAGCATAAAATTAGTTTTTCCTTCCCTCAAACAGTTTATATTCTCTCTAAAATCCTAGCAGTAACAAAACCAGAAATACAATCTGAGAACCCAAAATTTAAAATTTTTATATTAGATTTTCAGTTTCTATTGAATTTTAGGGAATTATGTATTCATATAAGGGTTGAACCTACATGCTGACTGAAACTGGTCTTGCTGCGATCCAATTCACAGGCAACGGGAAAGACTCCAGAATCTTGTTATTTTCATCACTACCAAAGAGTTGCTATACACCAACCAAACTTACTAGCAGGGGCTCTAATTGGTAGATTCAATAGGGTAATTACCCCCTAGAACTTTTATTTATTAAAACATCAAGGAAAAAGTAAATGCCTCCCCCTATTTTGTATCGTCATCAAAAATTGAAACAAATCTTCTCCCACCCCTATATTTTCCTAAAATTAGCACCACTGCATACTAGGAAGTAGGAGATAAGTAATTGCTGTGCTACTGTGCTGTGTAGACACTGTCACATATTTGTTGGGGTTGGGGGAAGGGATTCCTAAATTCTTGTCATTAAGAGCTTTACCTTCATCAGGATATCTAAAGGAAAAGATAATTTTCTTAGATACGCATCTTGGGCCAGAACCTGTCACAACCTCTTGGAGGAATTGACGGGGGAGGAGAATTCGTTCCACTACAATATGTAACAAAAAAAGCTGCACCTAAATTGGTTAGCAAAATTGGTTGAAAGAAAGCATAACCATTGTAGTTTTACTTTTTGGTGGATAAAATCAGACCTAACCTCGGGGAGGGGGAAACACCCCTCCAAGCTCTTGTGTCAGGACCTTAAACCAATGGAATTATCGGATCTCAATCAAACTTTGTGGGAAGTAACGATAAGGGTGTAGGCTGGCACTTTTGAGTTTCTAGACAGAATCCATCCTATCGGGGGGGGGGGAGTCTCCTAAATTAGTTTCGTCAGGAATCAGGGCATTAAGCAGAAGAAGTTGTTTTTAACAGAACTTAGTGAAAAGTCTTTGGTGTAAAGAAATAATATCTTAGTCAACATTTTTGTGAATCTAGACCCTTTCAGGGGATCGTAACTGTCCCTAACCCCTTGTCAATAAGGCATTTTTTAGATGAGTTTACCAGGTCTCAACCAAGCCAGGGTTGCTGCATTTACTAGAATGGATTATTGGGCTTTAAACAAAGGTTTTCACCGTAATTCCTACTTCACCAAATTCTCCAAATTTTTGCCCTTCGTCGCCAAATTGTTGTTGTGGCAGTATATATCTGGTGGGTATGGATGTGACATTAAAAAAAAAAAAACTCGGTGGGAAGTAAACACTAATCTCCTAGTTGTGTATTTTGACTGTCAAAACCATATCTTAATATGCCCAAATAATGTTCTGGGGTTGTTCTGGTCTTCGTGGAAAGAGACGGCAGGAAAAGATGATCCCTAAATTTTTTCTATCTGAAAATTTCCTATCTCCTACCAGAAAAGGATGCTGGGTCCTAACCAGGTTTCGTTTAATAGGGCATCTAGCAGGACGATCAGTCAGACTCAGCGATGAAGGGTAACATATAATATCCTAGTTTATCTTTTTGGAGTATAAGACTGAACTCTGTTCAAGAGTAAGGGGTATATAAAGTTAAAGCAATCAGGCTTTCTTGCGAAAGAGCCATCTGAGCCTCAAGCAAGCTTTATCAGAAGCAACAGTTAATGTCATATTTATGTATTTTCCGTCCAGAATGAAAATGAGTTTTGGGGTGAATCAAAAAGAGGCATTTCTAATGTGTCGTCATTGATATATTTACTAAAGTTAGATGTGATGTTAAATCCAAAATGGAGGGAGCTAAGAGCTAGGCGCAGAATTTTGCATTTTTATAGCCTTAAATTGAAAAGTCTCTGTAAAGAGCCGGAAAGACATATATACCTACAATAATTGCCTAATTATTAAATGGGCTGATAAATTCATTTAGAAAAGGCTTCAAAAGCTGGTAGTTATTATTTCAGCAGGTGTCTCTTCTTGGTCAGACCTCTGTGAAGGAAGAATCTAGTCCTGTCATCCAAATCCATATAAGAATGGTCTATGACATTCCCATTTAACTTTACTAGGAATTAACAACGTTTTTTTGCACTTTTAGAAGTCTTAAGTCCGATGAGAACGGTGGTATCGCTTGTGCTGGTCCGCAGGTTCCACCCATGATGTCCTGTAGCAGCAACACTTCACAGGGGGTTGGAATTGTAAGTCTAGTTACAGTTTCTTAGTATGCGGCATTTGTCCTCTAAAAGTAGGAATAATTTTCCTCAGTTTTTTGACGCATTAATAGCTTCATGTGCTTCGAGGATACTTCCTACGCTTAATACTTCTGGAAAATACAAGATAAGCAGAGACTATACCTTCCCTGCCATTGCCCTGCCCTGGCATTGAGATTTGCTGCACCGACTGTTACCCTTAGGTCACATTCACGAAGCAGCACAAGTGACTAAATCAGGTCTAAGCTTATGAACCAGCTGCCTCTCCTGCGCCTATCTATTTACTTATTTGTTTTATGGTTATTATCATTGTCTCGTTGTAGTTTTTCGTTTCACTCATACTAACAAAAACGTTTCTTCATGGCTTTCATTATCTTCTGGTATCTTTGTAAGATTTTGGATTAATTTTTAGGGAGGGGAAGATGGGTAGCTTCTATTTATTCTAGTACTTTCTCATAACTATTTAGTAAAATTTGGTAATCAAAGAGTTCACGGTAACGAACTGTAAGTAAGGAGCAAGCCGGCTCAATAATAAACGAAATTATTAAAAACGGGATTTTGACATCAATATATACATAAAAAACATTGGTGCTTAATGCTAAGTTCAAATATATAAGTTTCAACAAGTTTAGTCTTACCCATCACAAGTTAAGATCCTGAGAAAATTTTCCTTTTCATGAAAAAAGAGGAAAACAACCCATAAAAGCCATTGAATCTTAATGAAAACCATACCATCAGATTAAGTGAATCAAAGAGCTCTACTATAAAGGTTTAAAGTCCTATCTGCAAAAATGTGGAATTTTGTGTTTTTTGCCAGAAGAAAGATTGCGGATGCGTTTTTATTTATTTGTTTTGTTTGTTTGTTTTTCCGCGGATAATCGTTTCCACCCAGTGGTCCTAGAATATCGCGAGATGGCTCATTCGAATGGAAATTAAAAGTGTATTTATTGCAAAAGTGTATTTCTAAGCCCAAACTTTTAAGCTGGAGAGGCCATCCAAATCAGTGCGGAAGATGTTTAAACCTTGACCTCTCTCCCTTTAAGACAAACTCATTGAAGATCGCAGCGAACATCATATTGAATGCGAACGGTTACAGTGAAACTTTTAAAGACTCTTAACGAGGTTAGCGACTCCCCCCCCCATTTACGCTAAAATTTGACGTTTCCATTTCTTGAAGTTATTTTTGACTTTTGACATTAAATTAATGTAATAAAAAATTGCAATGACCAGCTCGTTATGCTATTTCATTCACTTTAAAACCTTATAAGGAGTAGTACTATTCATACTGAATCGATTAAAACGGAGGGCAGAGACCCTCCTCTTTAACAGAATCATTTTTGTTCGTTTCAAGTTTTGATGTCGCTCTTCACTTTGATATGAAATCACTTGCTTCTTTTTATATTTAACTAAAGCATAGATAAAATATGACGGCGTGTCTGTCTGAAAAGCTAAACAAACAGGAACATTCACTTGGTGCATGACGTAAGGATATGCAAAAACATTTGCATTAACCTCAGAGTAATTTAAACACCTGTGCTCTGATTCAAAAGCGTGATTGTATAGTAATCTTTAAGTTATTATTAAAACGTTTTTGTAACTGAAAGTAGCAGGTTTGTAAAGCAATTAAAAATCGCCAACGAATGCAAGATCATGTTACAGATTGGCCAGCTCAAGACTTGACTAAGATAACTGATAAATAATAAATAACAAATAGCCCTATTTTGAACATATTTTGAAAAATTCTGAGAGACAAATTTCATATACCTATGTCACTATTCATAAATTACATACCAATATTATATAATTAATCTTTGTGTGAAGCCAAAAGCGAGTATAGTTGGACATTGATGAAAAAACATCTACGAAACTACTTTAAAAATACTGGCTGGTAATATTTTCCTATATTTTTAGAAAACACAAAACCGACAGCAAAAACAGGATGCTCTCTTAGGCTCAGAATCCTCCATAAGTAGCATGCAAGAAATAAAAGACTAATTTAAAGAGGTCTTCATAGTCTTTCACTGGGTGATATCAAACACTGGCGGTTACTCTAAAAACCTCAAGCAAGCTCAGTTGTCAGTAAAGTGCTAGTTCTTAGGACTCTGCAAGTACAATGCTCACGAATTAGTTTATTTGGATATGCAAATAATCTCGGATGATGCAAGATATATCTTGCAACATCTACAAAGCCATAGTTTTTGTTCGTTCTAACTTCCAACCTCGCTTTTTTTGTTCCATGTGAAAAATGTTATTTTTAGATTAATTGTTGCTTGCTTTTGTTTTTTTTCTTTTTTCAAAAATATACCCAATAAACCTTATAAAAATAACATTTGTCTGACTAGGCAGTAAAACGAGAGAAGTCAGCATGGGTTCTGTTAAAAGAGAGCAATAAATACAGGTTTTACTGAGCAGCTCTATTAGACTGTGCCAAAAGTAGAAATATAAAGAAAAATCTAAAACTTCGTGGTAGCGAACTGTAAGTAAGGAGCGACCCAGATCAATAGTAAGTGAAACACTAAAAAACGTAATTTTGATATCAATAGATACATACAAAAAAATTGATTTTAATGTTGATTTCAATTATATAAAATTAATCAAATTTAATGAGAATCACAACACCAGATTCATCGTATCAGAGAATCCTATCAACCTCCTATTTGCAAAAATGTGGAATTTTGTATTTTTTGCGAGAAGAACAATCACGGATGTGTGTTTATTTGTCTTTTTGTTTTTGCTTCTTTTTTTTCCCAGGGGTGATCGTATCAACCCAGTGGTTCTAGAATATCGCGAGAGGGCTTTTCCGAACAGAAACTTAAATTTCCAGTGCCCTTTTAAGTGACCAAAAAAATTTGAGGGCCGCTAGCCCTCTCCCACGCTCATTATTTCCCATAGTTGCCCGATCAAAATTTTGAGATAGCCAATCTGTTCAGCGTAGTCGAAAAATCTAATAAGTATTTCTTTGGGGTTGACTTAATCCCCCACAATCTCTGGAGAAAGGACTGCAAGTTGTGAACTTTGTCCATTGTTTACATACAACATTGGTTATTAGGAAGTATACAAACGTTTTCAGGGGGATTTTTCTGGTGAGGGGGTCAGGGGGAGAAGGTTACGTTGGAGGATCTTTCCATGGAGGAATGTTTCACGTGGGAAGGGAATTTTCAATGAAGGAGAAAATTCTGGATTTCCCAGCATTATTTAAAAAAAAGATCATAAAATAAATTAGAAAAAATAAGTTTTTTTTCAACGAAAGTAAGGAGCAACATTAAAACTTAAAATGAACAGAAATTATTACATATATGAGAGGGTTCACCCCTCGTCAATACCTCACTCTTTACGCAAAAATTTTCTTACTGCTAATAAGAGCTAATTATTCTAATTAAACCCTTTGTGATTCAGGGGTGATTCTTTAAGAATTGGAAAAAAATTCGAACTTAAGCGTAAAAAATGTGGTATTGACAAGAGCACAAAACCCTTATATACGTAACAATTTCTGTTTGTTTTAAGTCTTAGTGTTGTTCCTTACTTTCAGCAGAAAAAGTACTTATTTTTTTATTTAATTTATAAAAGAAGCCAGATGTGAACAGCATTTTCAAAGGACTCAGTACAGATCTTACTCCGATCTTTTGGTGTCCTGCTAGCACTGGCTGAATCAAAAAGGAGACATCACTGCTGCCCATGAAAGAAAGCTTTTTTCTTTGTTTTTCAAATGGATAGCTCAAAGCCTCCGGTACCTCCGATAATAGGTTTTATACCATGGAAAACCAATTAGCTATGTTAAAATTTCGTTTGTTCTCTTTGGGTAAAACTTGACATTTAGTTAAATACAACGGAGTTTCACTGCTTACAACGATTTGGCATAGACCAAGTATGTCTTCACTTTTAGTATTAAGGCAGGTTGCATATTAATTTTTCAATCCCACTTTTTGTGAGAGGTCAGAGGAAAAAACAAGATATTTATTATTTGAACAAGACTTGGGTTTCGTGGGGAGAGGGGTGGACCCATCGCCAGTATTCAGAAAGAAACTATTAGAATCATTTGCTCGGTTTATATGACCTTACATGGTTTACATGTAAACCATGTAAACCATGGTTGCCAACTGTTTAGTTTTCTGTATAGTACAAATTAGCCTACACTTTCGCTTTCGAAGGAATTGTGGGAAGGAATACCATTCTTAAATTTAGTAAAATATCCTGGTATTAACTTTTTGTCAATTAATTGATTTTTACTGTTTGAAAACATGCGTATTATCTTACCTTTGAATGATTTATTTTTAAATACGTAGAAAATCAATTTGATAAAGAAAACTTTCAATTTAAGCAACCTAGTAAGATTTTAGTGAGGCACCCACATCGTGGCCTTTCGGGGTGTTTAAGGAGCCACAACAATGTTCTTTTTGCAGTTTCCATGAAATTGGACTTTGAATTCTATAGGCCTAACTTTTCATACAACTTCATCTATTTTTACAAATGTTTACTCGTTTGTTTAATCTTGGTTTGACCTTTCGTTGAACCCCAAAACATTGTACAGCTATGTTCAAGCACATTGTTTGTCGGTTATCACTGTAATTATATATTATAATCATGGTTCTTGCGTTAGTAAGAAGCTAGTTAAGAGATTATTTATTATTTGTACTCAGTAGCAAAACCAATTATAATTACAATGATTATAAAAATCTGCTGAAAATTACTGAGAGAAAAAGTAAGTATACTATTTTCCTGACTCCCAATGCAAAGACCAGTAAAATCGCCACTTTAATGGAGACAAAGATCTTGTACTACTCATTGATATTAGTGTGGCGCTGTCCCATGTCTTTTTTATACCTTGTCTGGGGTAATTCCAAAGCCTTTATGGGATATTTCACATTACAAATTTTGGATAGACTGAGTGCGTTTGATCAATCCATATTCCATTATGATGTGATGTTTGATTCTCAATAACGTTAGATACTTTCTTATGTCTTAATTCTTTTTACAAAAACAGCTGAAAAGTAAAAGCTTTAACAAAGGAATTTTTATTCTTTGAGCCATGAAAAACTCTTTTATTTGAAATCGATTATCGAAATGTGAAATACTCAAAGGCAAACACTAGAATCTGAAATCTAATTAAATAAAAAAAACAAGTTTTTTTAAATGAAAGTAAGGAGCAACATTAAAACTTAAAACAAACAGAAATCACTCCGATTATGAAAGGGGCTTTTCCTCCTCAACGCCTCGCTCTTTACGCTAAAGTTTGACTCTTTCTCTTAACTCTATTTTTAAAACAGTAAGAAACTTTAGCGTAAAGAGCGGGGCTTTGAGGAGGAAGGAGCGGGGCTTTGAGGTCTGAAAGTCATTTTCCAGTTACTTCGTTCTCCTTGCAAGTTCATGTTTTTTAGTCATAGACGTCACTTGGGGGGCGGAGGACAAGAGGGAGGGCAGTTACTCCCATAAGGAAAATATTATGGCACTTAAGTTTTATACGAGAAACACTTGAGAATTTCTCAAGTGTGAAACTCTTGATGTATTTCCCAGCTTCGTCTCGCTGGGAAAATACATAGTAGCTATATTTTAATTAAATATTTAGTTGGTATTTTGGTTAGGTTAGTTTAGATTGAGTTACGTATTTAATATAATGCGCTCTGTGTGGCCCCTTTTTCGTGTTCTTTGTTGTAATTTTCACAATTTTGCTAATAAAGTATTATGTTTTCATCGTATTTTGTTCTATATCATTAGCATTAATCAAACTTCACTTCTCAAGTGTTACTCGTATAATACTTAAGTACCAATATTATAATTTATTAATTACATCTATGATATCTGGTTTACTTAATTGACAATTGGTGATAATTGATAACGATAATTTAATAATTGGTGTACTTAATTGTATGATAATGTTGAGAAACTTGTTTATGTATTGCCAGTTTTATTTTTTTGTTAAAATATAATATTGGGCTTGGCTAAGAGGTACATTTTGAACTAATTTTTTGTTAAATTAACGTTGATGCTCTCCCTGGCTCTATGAGGTGGGGTCAAAGGGGCAAAAATTTCAAGCTAGGGGGATCCACTTGTCAGCCGTGTCGTGTCAACCCATCAACTGGTTCAAGGTTGGATTTGATGGAGTTCTTCCAGGATTTGATAGCCTCCACCCCCCTTTCTCCAGCCTGGGAGTGGTTTGCACCAAAGTGCTCTAGAAACAAAGAAGTTATCAGGCCTGCAATAAGCATGGCCAAACCGGAAGATGCAGCGTCGGTCAAACGAATTCTTAGCCTCAGTTTCGGACAGTTTTATTGGCCATCCTTCGCATCCTTTTCGTGTTCATATTTATGGGCCATCTCCCTCTTGTTCCAGAGCTATTCACGCAGTTGAGAAAAATAGAGGAGGGTACTAATATACTGGCACAGATTTCTGCGGGTGGCACTCTATCTTCCAGCATTGCTATCCAAGTTCCACAATGGACAGCTTATTTGAATGTGGCGACAAAATCGATGAAGATCGCTGTTTTTGTTTGCTGATGTTAAAGCCCTCTGGTTGAGTATTCGCCTGAGCGTGAGGAGCTGATCGATGTATCCCTTACCTGCTTTGAACCCAGGTTGATCATGTTGGGTTTCTTGCGGATTTAAAGCAATTCAGGAGAACAATAGCAAACATAATCATAGGGGCCATACTGACTAGTTTGATCTTCCATAGCGGACCTGTTAGAAGAGCTACTGCTATTTTCAAAGATGTTGTTGATATTGTAGAGTTGGGACAGAAGGGTTGCTGCAGATATCGTAGGATTGAATAAATTTTGAAAGTTAGACATTCATCTTTCTGTAATGTCGCCGTTACGTGTGATAAGGGTGCTATCATAATTTCTTATTGAAGTTGTATGATCCTTATTTTTGATAGAGGCATCTTTGAAGGTTGGAGGATCCTCCACAAGTCATAGTTCCAAGCAACTTTCTCATTATCTGTTTCTATTTCATACCAATATCTCTTGAGGTCTTGGCGAGTTCTTGGCATTGCTTCCTGAGACCCTCGAAGTCAGACGATGCCCTGTTGCTGCCCAGCTGCTGCTTCTTCAATACATTTTAATATAATTTATTTTCTTCTCTCAAGGATTTTTGTGGCTGCTTCTTATATGTTATCTTTGAATGATATCCATTTGTCCTCGATATTGTTTACTGACCCATCGGAATTTTCCAGAGCCAGGATGCTTTATCGAGGCTCTCAGCGGAATTCAATACAAGATTTTGCGCTTCTAGTTTGAGGACTAGAATAGACTTCACTAGTGTGTGGTTTAGCCCAATTTTGGAGCCAGTGTCAGTACCTCTAATGACTATTATTCATGATGGAGCTTCTCCGACGCCCAGATATTAGAATACAGTCAAATTGAGATCGTGTCCATCCATCTTTTGATCTCCAGGTAATCCTCTGCAACGGTTAGTACTTAAACGGGATATTAGCTATGACTAGGTTGTGCAGTTAACCAAAGCCCACGAGTCGCCCAACTGCACTGCATACCAATCATGAGGAGTTTGTTTGCCATTCTAGGAGGGTGATTACGGTTCTGTTATTCTGAAGGAGTCCTGTGTTGGCTTGATCCAAACCATCGTCTGGACTGTATTTAAAGAAATGAAAGGGGTCCTGTTAATCAGGAGTAAAGGCAAGTTCATTTTCAATTGTATTGTTCATTCTCAATTCATATAGGCCAAGGTTGTCCCTGTCAAAGCGTTTTTATTCTCAAGAAGTAAACGTTCTTGTTCTCAGACGCTTCATTGAGCAAACATTCCAGCACCTTACACTGAGGGATTGTCATTGGTGGAATAGAGGGCCGACTCGTTGACATTTCATCGGGGTCGCTGGAGCCTACGGTGCAGTGTTTGCTAGGAATGACATATATTAAAATATTCATCACTGTCTGCCATTGTCATACGATTCATGGTAATATGTTTAACCCTCTGGTTCTCGATCACAGGCGGCACCCCTTCTGTTTTTTAGCCGGCATCTGTTAAAGGATAGGTTGAATGAGCTTTGGCTACCCTTCTGCCAGGGCGAGACAAGACAGTTAGACTTCTCGCTGAGGGGCTAGATACGGCATCCCCTATGGATCATGCACGCCGGGTTCAAGAGATCTGCCAGCTAGCCTCCACCAACAATCGGGCGTGGAAGCAAGATTGCCAAATTTATTTTATTTTTGTTTGCTGTGCGTGTGTTTATTATAAGTTTGCTTAAATAGTAACTTATCTTCGTTACCGCTTGAAAAAACATGTGCTATTGAAGACTTAGGTCAGGCCACACCACTTCTACTTCTTTATTGTTTGGTTTTTGGTATCCACTAAAAAATGATTTCCAAAATAAGCTTTTTGCTAGCTAAAACAAGCTTAAGATTATGTTTCTCTAAAAGTTTCCGAGGAAGGTCTCCTAGAAACCCCCCTTACCCCTGAAAAGTATCTCAGACCCTTCATACGTGGGTCCCTCTTGCTAGCCCAAACAAAATGCTGCAACTACGCACATGCTTGTATAGTTACATTTTTTAGTTAGTACAGCAGAGACAATACTGTCTCGGGACTTATGTTTCCTTTTTATTCTAAGTTTTCAGTGAAATCAATAAAGTCTCATGGCTTCTCCCATATTAGTTATTTCACTCTCCTATTAGGTATATGTGTTGTTTTTTTTTTTTTTTTTTTTTTTTTTTTTTTTTTTAATTAGCACAGCAAAGCTAATATCGTTTTGTGATTTATATCTAAAATTAGCACACCCAGGAATATGGTTGTGAGGTGAAACGCAACCTAGAGACTGAAATCTCGCCCATAGTGACAGAAAATTTAACTGAAAATAATGAACAGGTTTATTCCATAAGTGATAAATGATTTTTTTTTTTTTTTTTTTTTTTTTTTTTTTACTCGATTTTCCTTAGTCTCGTTGTGATACTTTTAATTTGCCATTTTTTATTGATATCTGTTCAATTTTACTTTTATTGTTTCGTTTTAAAGTATTTTAATTCTGATGCGTTATTTTCGCCAGAAAGATAAAAAAAAACACATAAAAATCATTAGGAATAGGTAAGAGGAATCGAAATCCTTTATTTCATTTAAGTAAAAAAGCTAAAAAACAATGAGGTTATAACTAGTAACTTCATATTTTTGTAATTTTTTCTGCTAGCTTATAGTTTGTGGACGATTTGTCTAATCACTTCTTTTCGGTTACTGTAAACCCTTGTAACTTGTAAACTAGGGCAGACGCAAATAAAAAGCAAATTTTTAAATCCCCAAAAACAGATAAAAAACATAGTGTAGAAATTAAATGAAGCTGCCGAAAATTACGGATTCTAATTTTTAAGAGGGGGTGTAGTTCTGAAGATTTTCTCTTGACCTCTTGCCTTGATTTCTCTTGATTTCTCTTGCCTGTTCCAGAATAACTACAAAAAAGTACATAATAGCTTTTTTTTTGTTTGCAGTAAGATGACTTAATCAGTATATACCCCAGCATACATTGCTTGAAATTGCAAAAGTTGAGCTTAGATTTTTTTTTTGTAAATGAAGCCTTTGAAAGTCAAGTTGATTATTTCTATAAATGGACAGTGGAGGGAGGTATAAAAGAGCACTGAAAAAATATTCTCGTTTGCATTTACTTGTATATCTGAATATGGTGTTGAAACGCAGTCAAGACAAGCTTCAGCACACTGGAGAATAGAATTAGCCATTTTGGCTACAAATACAACTCATCAAGCTATTGTTCAGCGTATTAAGCTGTATCTGTCACTTTGGCTTACTCATCTTATTTTCTAATTAAACAAAACTACACAAAAAAAAACACCTGCAGAGCTAACCGATTTTGTTCATAAATAACTCATATCCATCTGAACTTGCCACATTAGAAATGAAAAAGATAATAATCCACAGCAGTATTTATAATGGATACAGCGGGATCTGCAACCTAGTATTGAGCAAATTCAGGCCCATAGTAACCGAAACCTTAAGAATGCATGTTGCGAAAATGTATTTATAGGAATTTGGAAATTGAGCCTGAAACCACTTGAATTGCGTTGGATCAAAAACAAACGTCTACAATTAGAATCATAAAGGTCAAAAATCCAATGCAGCAGAATTAAAGCCCCCCCCCCCCTGACCAACGAGGAAAATCACTTTTTGCATGGTAAGCACTATTGTATTGTTGTTTTTTCTTTTCTTTTTTTTTCTCTCTGCCTCTATTGGGTTACTAGAAAATAATGGATAGCCGTTTAAAGGCTCAATTGAAAGCCAGGTTTTATATCTATAAGCTTTTTTATAAATTTGACTTGATAGCACTATCATAAAATGCCGTGTTCCAAAATGGCACTTGGTGCTATTTCTGGAGCAAAAATGCTAGGAAGCATGAAAGCATAAACGATACCATTATAATTTCCATGGTTTAAAATCTTAAGTCTGAGATTTGCAATCTCCCATTTCGCGTACTCATTCACCTAGCCCCCTTAATAAGTTTCATAAATCGTCTGCTGACGCAAAGAAATAAGCTGATTGAAGTGACTAGGCTGGTTCTAGTCTAGGCCAGTGGTGTCAATTCACTGAAATTTTGGAGGAGGCAAAATTCATTTTTAGTATCCAGAGTGTTCAAAATTTAGTTCTAAAATCCAGAGAGGGGATATGTATTTATAATATCTAGAGGGGTGTGTTTTTTCAATTATTCCAATGAAAATACCCAAAAGGGGCATTTTCAGTGAAAATATTCCGCAAAAAGGTATTTTTCAAAATCTAGGTGAGAATGAAGAATTTAGGAGGCAGAGGCACCCCTGCCGACCCACCCCTCTGTCCCAATTGACATCACTGAAAGTAGCAGGTATCAGCAGGGCTGCCAAAGGGACACTTTTAGTGCTTTTTTGACACTTTTTCACTCTGGGTGATACCGTGCCACTATTGGGTGAAAAAGGCAACTTTTTTAAAAAGGATACTTTTTGGCATTTTTTTAAAATCAATACCATATGTATTTTCAGTTTTTTCTTAACCGCAACTGCTTTTAATTTGTGCTTTGTGCTTTTCAAGTTCGTTTTCGTCTTAGGGATTTTTTTTATTCGTATCCGCTCTACTTTCCTTTTCAAAAGCGCGCTAAAATTCAAACGGGGTGAAACATGTGACTTGCTCAAGAGAGTTTAGAAAGTTTTTTTGATAAAAAACTGAAGCAAGCATATAACTGCTGGTAAGTAAAAGCTTAAGGTGTTTTGTGACTTGTAGTCTACAGGAGTACAAAAACACACACACATGCTAACACAGACACATGCAAACATACACATATGAAAACACATACATATTCAAACACACACATATGAAAACACACACATATGCAAACACACACATATGCAAACACACAAACATGCAGAGACACACATATGCAAAGGCACGTACATACAAACACACACATTTGCAAACACACACATATTCAAACACACACATATGAAAACACATACATATGCAAACACGCATATGCAAACACAAATATATGCAAACACACAAATATGCAAACACACATATGCAAACACAAATATATGCAAACACACGCATATGCAACCACACACATGTACAAGTACAAGTCCTACTTGAAAAAGTATACTTAAAAAAAAAATTCAAGTCAGTAAAAAAAAAAACGCTTTGCCGAAAGCCAGGTGAAAAGGATGTGAAGCACGTTCCAAGCCAAGTGCGTTACACTCGCTTTTAGATATCAGTCTGCAGGAAATGGTCAACCAAATTTTGCAGAAGATCTGATATGCTATTGAAGGAAAAGAGGGAGCGAGGGCAATTAAGCCATGTTGGCAGCGACAGACATCGTATCTGTGTTCTGATGGAGCAAATCTTTTAATCCCTGTCGTCATTATGGCGTTTTCCGGCCGAGATGGCTGGGGTAGCTGATAGTGAAGACAGGTTTTATAGCCGTTTTCGTTTTCTCGCCGTAAAGAGTAGACATTTTGGCTGAAAACGTAAAAACTAAACAACACATTTGCCATTCAGCTAAGTTGTATTCCAACTTTTCTTTTCGTTCCTGTAACACCGCAAACACAGCACAAATGTTTCGGAATCTTCTGCAGTTATTTATTTATTTATTTAAGAATTAAAGTCTTGACTACTTAAGTCCCTGCGTCGGCCCTGCAGTGCATTCCAGCAGCGTGATTCGATCTCTGGGTCCCGTATTACCAAGCTAAGGTCAAATCCACTGCGCCACCACAAGACATCTCCTGCAGTTCCTAAAATAAGATTGCACTTTCGATTTTTTTGTCAAACACGACGAAAATGAAAACTGTCGTCCAGAAAGCAGCAAAGCTGGTTCTGGTGCCGGAAAACGCCCTAATAAAAACAGGGATTTACTGAGTTTTCGGAAGAAGAATAATTAGCACAACCAAAGGTTTGAGAGAACCCAAGAAATTGCACTGAATTCTTTTTCTTCTTCGCGTTTTAGGCGATTTGAGGTTTTACATGGCATTTTACTTATTTGAAGAACCGCTTTGCTTTTACTTGAAAAAGAAAAACGCAAATCTGGCCCTGGAGTTGCGAAAAAAAACATTTGAAGTCTTTTTTTTGTCAACTTTTAAAGTATATTGGCTAATTTTCTAGGACACTAAAAGTGTCCCTTTTTTGCCGAGTTTGACACTTCAGTCCCAAAAAGTTTTGGCAACCCTGGGTATCAGTAGTATAGCAGAGATATATTTAAAGGATGCATTGCAAGTTCTTTGTTATAGCGAAGTGCTTTTTGTAGATTTGTAGCTGACAACATAAAAAAGGCGCGCCGAGTGGTGATAGAACTTCGATTTCTGTCCAATTTCGCCGTTTTTACTTCTTGAAAAACTGTAAAAATCCCGTTGGGGGGTGGGGTGAATGTTCCCATGGAACCACTATGGGACTTCTATGAAAATAAATTATTATCATTATTCTTTGAAATAATGCAATCTTAATTGAAACCTAAAATATTGAACTGAAAGAAGGACTATGTATACGAGTCACTCTACAATTACACTTGTGGATAAAACCAAAATCACGAATAGCTACGAGACCGAAATTGCATTTTGTAAATAAGCTGTTGAGTAGAGTGAATGTTCAACTTTTAAGCTCTATATGTTTGACCAGTACGAGTGGAGATTTAGCGCAAAACTTTTGAAATTAGAAAAGATGGAAACTTGGAACAAGAGTCTCCGTATCTCCATGAACTGCTTAAATAACATCACAATTGTGGTATGGAACGTTAAGACGTTGAAAGTCAGCTATCGTGTTGAAGTTTCTAACTTCTGGAGTTTGGAACTACACCTTTTATTAATTTCAGAAATTCATCTACCAGGCTTAGGAAACACAAAATTAGATGATGTAGAGCAATTCCATTCAGAGTGAAAGGTTGGGGCTCATAGGCAGGCCGTAGGGCTCATGATGAGTAAGGCAGCTTTTATGTCTCGCTTTAGCTGGAAAGGTATTAATAATTGAATTCTAGTTACTCATTTTATGATTAAAAAGTGCATGATAGCAGTCATAGTGGTGTTTGTCCCTGTAGAGCCGACTGATGGAGCCATTAGTGACTCCAGCGAATGTTGTATACAGCAACAGGAAGACAAAAACAGGATCCGAGGTAAAAATGTAAGTTTTTTTTGTATTGGGGACCTTTAATCCCACGATTGGTAAAAACGGGAATAGATTGGTGGTTTCCTGGATTGCGTAAGTTTAGGCCAAGGAAGGGAAATAGTAACATTAATAGACTGTCATGAATTTGTAGGTACAATAATCTAGTTATAATCAACGTGGTTTTAGATATAAAAAAGGACTCAATAGTTAATCTGGTACTCGCATGATGGTAAAGTAGCCAGTGGCGTCATCTGGCGGGGAGGCAAAGGGAGTCACTTCCCCCCAAATAATTTCGAGAAAAAACTATTTTATAGTCGTGTCCTTTGACTCTCAAGCTGTGGACCCCTATTGCCCCCCTCCCCCTAATAAAAAGAGCTAAGAGCTCATATGTCACTTGTGACGAGGTAAGAAGAGCTAAGAGCCAAGAGCTCATATGGTATGAGTTCTAACAAAATACTAAGAATCAATAGATTGATTTAAAAGGAAAATAAGAGGCTTAATGCTTGTCAGGATTTAAAATAAGAGCTCTGAGTCACGATGTCCTTCTAAATATCAATATTCATTAAGATGTGATCACCCACTCGTAAGTTATAAATACCTAATTTTTTCTAATTTCTCCACTCCCTTTAGCCCTCCAGATGGTCGAATCTGGGAAAACGACTTTATCAAGTCAATTTGTGCAGCTCACTGACACACCGAGGTGACACACACCTAGCACGTCCAGAAGCACCAAAATCGCCGAATCACTGAACCCCTAACCCCAACTCCCCCAAAGAGAGCGAATCCAGTACGGTTACGTCAATCACGTATCAAGGACATTTGCTTATTCTATCCACCAAGCTTCATCCCGATTCCTCCACTCCAAGTGTTTTCCAAGATTTCCCCCTCCAGCTCCCCCCAATGTCGAAAGATCTGGTCGGGATTTGAAATAAGAGCTCTGACACATGAATTCCATCTATCAAATTTCATTAAGACCGATCACCTATGCGTAAGATAAAAATACCCCAATTTTCATGTCTTCCAAGAATATCGGTTTCCCCCTCCAACTCCCCCCAATGTCAGAGGATCTGGTCGGAATTTAAAATTAGAGCTTTAAGGCACAAAATCCTTCTAAATATGAAATTTCATTAAGATCTTGTCACCCTTTCGTAAGTTACAAATACCTCAATTTTCAAAATTACCCCCCCCCCCACTCCACCAAAGAGAGCGGATCTGGTTCGGTTATGTCAGTCACGTATCTTAGACATGTTTTTATTCTTCCCATCCAGTTTCATCCTGATCTCACCGCTTTCAGTATTTTCTGAGATTTCCGGTCCCCCCCCCAACTGCCCCCCATGACCCTGGATCCGGTGGAGATTTAAAATAAGAGATCTGAGTTACGAGGTCCTTCTAAATGTGAAGTTTCATGAAGATCAGGTCTCTTCTTCGTAAGTTAAAAATACGTAATTTCTTCTAATTTTTCAGAATTAACCCCCCCCCCCAATAGAGTGGATCCGTTCCAATTATGTAAATCACGTATCTAAGACTTCTGCTTATTTTTCCCACTAAGTTTCATCCCGATCTAAGCGTTTTCCATCATTTTAGGTTCCCCCACCCCAAACTCCCCCCAATGTCACCAGATCCGGTCGGGATTTAAAGTAAGACTTTGAGATATGATATCCTTCTAAATATCTGATTTCATTGAGATCCCATCACCCATTCGTAAGTTAAAAAATACCTCATTTTTTCTAATTTTTCGGAATTACCCCCCCCCCCCCCCCAACTAACCCAAAGAGAGTGGAACTACCCCAAACTACCCCACGATATCCTTCCAAACATCAAATTTCAATAAGGTCTGATCAACCGTCCGTAAGTTAAAAATACTTCAATTTTTCTATTTTTTCCGAATTAACGGGCTCCCCACTCCGCCGCAGATGGTCAAATCGGGAAAACGACTATTTCTAATTGAATTTGGTCCGGTCCCTGATACGCCTGCCAAATGTCATCGTCCTAGCTTACCTGGAAGTGCCTAAAGTAGCAAAACCGGGACCGACAGACAGACAGACAGACCGACAGACCGACAGAATTTGCGATTGCTATATGTCACTTGGTTAATACCAAGTGCCATAAAAATGCTGGAGCCACACCCCTGAAGGTAGCCAACCATACTAATATATGCTGTTGTAAATTAAAGGCTGACAAAAATAATATATTAATTCAGTGTATTACATAACATGCATGGATGTTGTTATTAGTAAAGACGGCTGACGCAGTGACGATGTGAAAAGTAGTATAGCCAAAACGCAGGATGCGTTTACACAGTTGAAATAACAAATGGAAGGATTTTGAAGATAAGTATGCGAACTAGGATTAGAATATTGGAAGTCAAGATAATTACAGTGGTAAAGTATGGGCCTGAAACGTGGGTGCTTTGAAAATCTAAGGAAGATATGTTGAAGGAAAACTAAGGAAGATGCGTTGAATGTTTTCCAGAGAAACTGTCCAAGGACAGTCTAGGTACTCGTTTCACTCACCGTATATCAAACAATAAGCTGAACGAAACGTGTTTCGACTCCCCTTTCTTGGGCTGTAATGAAAAAAAGGTTAAGGGGGCTAGGCCATGTTTTGCAGGTGAACAATGACAAATTGCCAAAGATTGAGCGTTTATTCGATACATATTAGGCCAACCAAAAGCCCGTTGCCCATAGATAGGATGGAAAGTAGGATATAAGGGAGAATTTTGAGGGAATTGAACCTGAATCCGACAAAGGCCACAAAGACATAGTACTTGTATAGTACTAGTATATATAGTATATGTATAGTACTAGTAGACAGTTCTTGGATATAAATTAGTGTCGATATATACTAGTATTTAAATAGTATATATGTTGCCGTAAATATCTGCAAATAAGTGAATGTCGACATTCACCGGTGAATGTCCGAAATACCTTTTTTCTCCTTGGATTTAGTCAGCGTTGCAGCCTATTAACAGCCCATATCGTCTATATAAATCGGATTTTTCCTCGCTAAGTGTGACTACGCTGTGGCTTGGGCATTATTTCAATCCCTTAATTATAATTAACAAGAGCTAAGAGCTCATATGGCACTTGTGACGAGGCAAGAAGAGCTAAGAGCCAAGAGATCATATGGTATGACCTCTAGCAAAATTCTATAAATCAATAGATTGATTTAAAAAGGAAAATAAGAGGCTTAATGCCGGTCAAGATTTAAAATAAGAGCTCTGAGTCACAAAGTCCTTCTAAATATCAAAATTCATTAAGATCCGATCACCCACTCGTAAGTTATAAATACCTAATTTTTTCTAATTTTTCCTCTCCCTTTTGCCCCCCAGATGGTCGAATCTGGGAAAACGACTTTATCAAGTCAAATTGTGAAGCTCCCTGACACGCCTACCAATTTTCATCGTTTTAGCACGTCCAGAAGCACCAAACTCGCCAAATCACTGAACCCCTCCCCTCAACTCCCCCAAAAAAAGTGAATCCAGTATGGTTCAGTCATTCACGTATAAAGGACATTTGTTTATTCTATCCACCAAGCTTCATCCCGATTCCTACACTCCAAGTGTTTTTCTATACTTTCCCCCTCCAACTCCCCCCAATGTCAAAAGATCTGGTCGGGATTTGAAATAAGAGCTCTGAGACATGAATTCCTTCTAAATATCAAGTTTCATTACGATCCGATCACCTGTTCGTAAAATAAAAATACCCCAATTTTCACGTTTTCCAAGAATTCCGGTTTCCCCCTCCAACTCCCCCGAATGTCACAGGATCTGATCGGTATTCAAAATTAGAGCTTTAAAGCGCAAGATCCTTCTAAATATCAAATTTGATTAAGATCTGGTCACCCTTTCGTAAGTTACAAATGCCTCAATTTTCAAAATTACCCCCCCCCCCAACTCCACCAAAGAGAGCAGATCCGGTCCAGTTATGTCAGTCACGTATCTTAGACAGGTTTTGATTCTTCCCATCCAGTTTCATCCTGATCTCACCTTTAAGTATTTTCTAATATTTCTGGTTCCCCTCAACTGCCCCCCCTCCAATTACGCTGGATCCGGTTGATATTTCAAAATAAGAGATCTGAGTTACGAGATCCTTCTAAATATGAAGTGTCATGAAGATCCGATCACTCCTTCGTAAGTTAAAAATACGTCATTTTTTCTTATTTTCAGAATTACCCCCCCCCCCCCACAATTGAGCGGATCCGTTCCAATTATGTAAATCACGTATGCAAGACTTCTGCTTATTTTTCCAACCAAGTTTCATCCCAATCCCTCCAATCTAAGCGTTTTCCATCATTTTAGGTTTCCCCACCCCAAACTTCCCCCAGTGTCACCAGATCCGGTCAGGATTTAAAATAAGAGCTTTGAGACACGATATCCTTCTAATATCAAATTTCATGGAGATCCAATCACCCGTTCGTAAGTTAAAAATACCTCCTTTTTTCTAATTTTTCAGAATTAACCCCCTCCCCCAACTACCCCAAAGAGAGCGGATCCGTTCTGGTTATGTCAATCAAGTATCTAGGACTCGTGTTTTTTTCCCCACCAAGTTTCATCCCGATCCCTCCACTCTAAGTGTTTTCCAAGTTTTAGGTTTCCCCCTCCCAACTCCCCCCCAATGTCACCAGATCCGGTCGGGTTTAAAATAAGAGCTCTGAGCCACTATATCCTTCTAAATATCAAACTTCATTGAGATCCGATCACCCGTTCGTTAGTTAAAAATACCTCATTTTTTCAATTTTTCAGAAATACTCCCCCCCCAACTACCCCAAAGAGAGCGGATCCGTTCTGTTTATGTCAATCATCTATCTAGGACTTGTGTTTAATTTTCCCACCATGTTTCATCCCGATCCCTCCACTCTAAGTGTTTTCCAAGTTTTAGGTTTCCCCCTCCCAACTCCCCGCCCCCATCACCAGATCCGGTCAGGATTTAAAATAAGAGCTCTAAGACACGATATCCTTCTAAACATTAAATTTCATTGAGATCCGATCACCCGTTCGTAAGTTGAAAATACCTCATTTTTCTAATTTTTAAGAATTACTCCCCCCCCCCAAAACTACCCCGAAGAGAACGAATCAGTTCTGATTATGTCAATCATGTATCTGGGACTTGCGCTTATTTTTCCCATCAAGTTTCATCCCGATCCCTCCACTCTAAGTGTTTTCCAAGATTTTAGGTTTCCCCCCTCCAACTCCCTCCAATGTCATCAGACCCGGTCGGGATTTAAAATAAGAGCTCTGAGACACAATATCATTCCAAACATCAAATTTCATTAAGATCCAATCACCCGCTCATAAGTTAAAAAAACTTCATTTTTTCTATTTTTTCCGAATTAACCACCCCCCGCCCAGATGGTCAAATCGGGAAAACGACTATTTCTAATTTAATCAGGTCTGGTCCCTGATACGTTTGCCAAATTTCATCGTCCTAGATAACCTGGAAGTGCCTAAAGCAGCAAAACCGGGACCGACAGACAGACCGACAGACCGACAGACCGACAGACAGACCGACAGAATTGGCGATTGCTATATGTCACTTGGTTAATACCAAGTGCCATAAAAACGTAGAGGAAACATTGATACCGTATCTCATAGGGTTTTACCTAAAAAGATAGTGATTTCACCTAGCTTACCTTCATTTGCCGGTTAAGCAGAAGATGTTCATGCAATGTCGGAATGGGTAACCCATTAAATTACACCTAAATAGTATTGTTTTCACCCTACTCCATCAGGATATGCATTGGTTTAGGGAGAACTCGACTAACTCTGTTTGAGAAAACCAAATGGACAACAGACTTTAATCTTGTTTATCCACTGCTCAGTCTGTTAAATCAGTTGCTACAATTTCTGTCGCAAAAAATTACGCTAAGATTGAAATTTCTAATTTTTAGGAATTGCATGGACATTTCCTCCATATTGATATAGGACACACATTTATCCAAGTGACACTTTTATCAGCATATGCTTCCAGTTTCTTGATCTCCTAAAATGATTTACGGAAGAGATTTTAAAATTTCAAGGAAATTGTGCACAGATGTTTTGTAGGGGGTGCTAAAGAGATAAAACGGACACGGTATCGATTTCCTCCAGACGTTGGTATTCTATTATATATCCAGAAATACAAAATTGTCCCGAGTATGAATTTCAAATATAGCTATTAATTAAGTCTTCTTTTATTGCTTATTCTCTAGACGTTATTACGAATCCCGACATTCTGCCATGTTTAATTGCTACGCAATATCCACTATAATCCATTGTGAAAATCAATAAGCCTCTGACGAACACCAAAATACGACTTAACTTCCATCCTCCTCATTTTGCGCACAGTCAAGTTCACATACAAGACACCATGTTCCTATTGTAAAAACTACATTTTTTTCTCTTTTTCATTGACCAGTTCCTATTGAAGAGGGGTCTTAGAAACTTGGGAAGGACTCATTTTACTGGCAATTAAAAGTTCAACCCCTCTCTCATAATCTTTTTCACTACCCATCGTTCCTATAACTCCTTGCTGGCATGTACGTGGGGTTGCCTCAGCCATCCCTCCTTCAAAATCCTAAATTTCCCGAAATTTACGGGTACTTCCTTATCAAAATACCCCCCCCCCAACAAAAATGTATTATTCCTTTTGCCTTAATATAAATTCTTGTTATCTTGCCTACCCATACAATATCGGATCAAATTTTGGGATATTTAAGTTAAATTAATTGCCACCTGCTTACGAACAGGATTTATAATGGAAGTGGCAAAACCACATTTTCCCTAGTCAATTTCAAAATTGCAGTGGTAAGTCCTCGCTCTACTAGGAGTCTAGCATATAAAAAAAAAAATTGAGGTACATGCCCCACAAAATTGGGCCTGCAATAAGATGCTTACATGAAACAAAATTGCATTTGGGGAAACCAAATGAAGAAAAAAAACGAAACATAAGTTACCCCAAAATCTTGGCCTGAAACAAGACTATTAACTTTTTTTCTGCAACGGATGGAATTTAAATTTGTAAGGCCTAAATATTGTTATTTTTTTGTTAGATTTATCTAGTTTATTGGTTAAGTAGGTAAGTAGTTATGTAAACTTTCGCAAAACCCAAAACCCTCACAGGTTTTCTCCAGCATGAGAGTGTTTTTTTTTTATTATTATTATTTGCTGAGATACTTAAAAACAAAATTTTGAACTTGAACTTGTAGGCATACTTATTGGAATCTTTGACTGTTCTGATAAAAATGGCTCTCAAATTCTGATCCAACACCATCAGGGAGAACCTAAATTCAGACGAAAAAATTGACGTTTGGGAGATCACGAGCCTGATTTGTACCTCCGTCATACATATTTAAGTCAATGAAGTGTGCCTTTGAAGAATAGGACCATTTTCTTAGGAGTTATAATACTCAATTCACTTACCTCAATGGCTAAGTCCGCCATTTAAAGCTTAATTGAATACTAAGTAATAACTGTTGCGTCATCTTAACGCCTTGCTGAGAAATTTAGTACTTTGCCTTCAAACAAAAATAGCGCCTGAACATAAGTGGTTATGAAAGTAATACTTAATTTTGGTAGTGTATCCTAATCAATGCAAGGTTAATGACTTAGTAAGGAGCATTGTGTCTCATTTTTTTTTGTCTGATTATACAGCATGGATGATCGTAGAGACTTGGAGAAGGGAGCACTCGGATACGCACCGTGAGCTCTAGTGCCATTGTCAAGTGATTAAACCCAACGGATAACACCCAGGGGCGTAGTCTGGGGGAGATGTCCCCATGATAATGTAGATAAAAGACATTATATATCCCAATATCCCATGTCCCTTGACTATCCAGATATGGACCCCTCTTGCCCGCCCCCCCCAATAAAAATGTTGGTGATTTGCCCCTGATAACACCCAGTAGGCCCTCCCCTTGTACTCCCTGAGTAGGATCGATCCATGGAAATTTAGGAGTGGTAAAACAGATTTTTAAAATCTAAGGGGGGCTGACAAATTTGTCGTTTTTTTTTAATTTTTCCAATGGGAATACAAAAAAAGGCTTTTCAATAATCCCCCTCCCCAAAAAAGTACTTTTCAAAATTTAAAGGGGAACATCTAGGGGGAGGCGTAATCGAATATCCCCCCACCCAAGGTTAATACCACGGCTGCCCTACAGGCTATTGCAGCAGATAACAATTCCGGATGGACGTTCTAGTCAAAACGGTCAGTCCGGTGTAAAAAATGAATTTCATTTTTGTTCTGAAAGAGCTTTTGATAAAAAGAAGGCTGGATTTATAAATCCTTCTTGGATTTAGTCTCTAATTTCATCCATAAAATATTTGAATTTCATTTCATCAAACAAAAATCTGCAATTTTTAATATCTAAGACCGTGTTGTTAGAGCACTTTTCTAATATTTTTAACCAACTTTTATTCTATTGCAGATACATTAAACCACACTCATTTTTAAGTTATGTTCATAGTGTCAAACTTTGGTCTAACGTACTCTTAAACTTTCTCTAAACTTAAATTTATACCATACACTTAACTTAAACTTTGTCATTAAGCTTTCAGAGTCAGCAAAGCAGCGTTGATTAAGTAAAGAGCGACGTGTCTCCCATCCATTCTTCACTTATTTTCTCTGGCACTTTCATGGGCAATAAATGGCCTTAGAAGCTTGTTGGAGTTCATTCAATCGAAAATCGAAAACTATAATGGCTATTTTAATAGATGAAAGTAATTGAGGCGCAATTAGCCCAATTTTGCCCTTTTTTACTTTATCCAAGACATACCCGTGGCCACGAAAGTGTCAGATCACAATTTTTATATGTCCCTTAAAATGGATAAAGCTTTTCCAGAGCTATTGCTGGCAAACAAAGCGTCGAAACGACTTTTCAGTTGCTGAATTATTCTGATGGATATGTATATCACTTATAATAAACAAAAGCCCTAAAAAGAGGTGCCTCGGCGGTTACACTACCTACACAGCCCAAAGGGCAGGGGTCATAGATTATACAGATGGCATCTTCTCCATGAATACGTTTTATTAGGAAAGGTGGGCATGTTGATCAAGACCATATCCAGGGGGGTAGAGGGGTTTGACCCCCCCACCCAATGTTTGTCTGACTCGTTAAAATATAATAGAAAATGAATACAAAACAAATTTATGATGCGTTTTAGAGTTTTCTTCTGTAATACTCCCACCAAAAAATTCGTGTTTAGCTCCCCCCCCCCCGAAAAAAACCTGGATATTGTGCCGATGTTGGACCTTGTTAAACACAGGTCCAGTAGCATTGAAGCTTATTTAATAAGGAATCATTGAGGAATTCTAAATCTCGGTGCAAAAACGAGCTATATCCTGATTCATTTAGTTGAAGCTGAAAAATGACCTGGTGAAAATTAAGTTAAGTCTTGAATCGGTTTCAAGATGATCTAGGTACAGGCTGCTGACTGATTAGGTGCTAAAAACAAGTCAAGTCTTCATTTGATTCAAAGATGAGCGAAGGTCCAGCTCTAGAGCCCCAAGTCTGTTCATGAATGAGGTAAGCTCTCTCTAAAAGCGAAAAATATCCTAAATCTAAGTTGTAAATTGTTGATGTATCGCTATAAAAATAACCCAAGTCCTGAGGTACATTCATAAAATACGTCAGGGCCAAAGATATTGACGAACTTATTGAAGAAAGGTTGTGATATGACCCGAGAATGACCAAACTCCGCCGCTATGGCACCAGCTGATGCTTGGTTGTAGTATGAAAAAAAGTTATTTCAGGATTGCTGAGAAGGGCTCTCATTTTTACAACTATACCAAATTGTTTCGGGCTTGCAAAATAATTATGGGGTACCTGTTTGTTTTTTAACTCTCACAGAGGCACAAAAACTGCCATGATTTTTTATTTATACCAGGGCTTTCTCGTTTCTCCTCTAGAAAAAGGGCCCCTCTTGGTGGTTTGCTTCACTCCCAGCTTGTCTTGTGTTTAGCTACTATAATGTATGTTTAGTGGCGCGTATGCAGAAATTTATTTCGAAGAGGGGTTAAGAGGGGGTAGAAGAAGAATGAATAGCAAGTTATAGGGAATGTAAAAGAAATCGTAAAAAGTCGTGTAACTCATTTGGGGAGAGATTTAAGTGTAACTGGATTTAGATATGACCTGTGCTATGTAAATAAGATTTTTTAAGCTTAGCTGCCGATTCGTAACGACAGCGAAAGGTAACAAGGGAGAGTCCCGTCTCCTCTGAAGGGAGAACTTAAATGAAAAATAAGTAGTACCAGTGTATTCTTTCTTTTATACTCTTTCTAAATATCAGAATCACTTTCCCACCCAAGGATCTCACCGGTCCTCAACCCCCTGGGTCCCAGATATAGCCCTAAATAATATATTTCTCTGTTGTTTTGTGGCTCGCGATATGTCAAATCTCTTTGTTAATCTGGCAAAAAATGCGAAATTCCACATTTTTGTAGATAGGAGCTTGAAACTTCTACAGTAAGGTTCTCTGATACGCTGAATCCGATGGTGTGATTTTGTTAAGATTGCATGACTTTTAGGGGTGTTTTCCCCTATTTTCTAAAATGAGGCAAATTTTCTCAGGCTCGTAACTTTTGATGGATATAACTGATCATGATGAAACTTATATATTTAAAATCAGCATTAAAATGCAATTCTTTTGATGTAACTATTGGCATCAAAATTCCATTTTTTAGAGTTTCGGTTACTATTGAGCCGGGTCGCTCCTTACTACAGTTCGTTACCACGAACTGTTTGATAACCAGTGTATCGCACACTTGACAGGTGTAAAACATTCCAAAAAGTGATTTCAATGCAACTGGTGATTTCAATACAAATATAAATTAAGAATAATTTAAAAATATAAATAACAGTGGAAGGAAATATGATAATCTGATTTGTAGAAACATCCTGCATATTCTAAAATAAGAATTTTTACTGTTTTCTTTTCTTTTTTTGCTGTTTTCTTTTTTTTACTGTTTTCTGTTTTCTGTTTACATTTATTTTTTACTGTTTTTACTGGTATGTTTATTTTTTACTGTTCTTACTGGTATGTTTATTTTTACTGTTTTCTTTAATTATATATATATATGTATATATATATATATATATATCTATATATATAAAAATAAGTTGTCTGTCTGTCTGTCTGTGGATGGATCAGGTGACGTCACCTGAGAAAACTGGATCAGGTGACGTCAAAACTGAAAAAACTAAAAAAGGCAAAAACTACAAAAAAAACTAAAAACTAATAAAAAAAATAAAAAAGCTAAAAAACTAAAAAAACTAAAAAAAGGCAAAAACTACAAAAAAAACTAAAAACTAATAAAAAAGCTAAAAAACTAAAAAAACTAAAAAAAGGCAAAAACTACAAAAAAAACTAAAAACTAATAAAAAAAATAAAAAAGCTAAAAAACTAAAATTTTCATCTAAAAAACTAAAAAAAACTAAAAAAGGTAAAAACTAAAAGAACTAAAAAATAAAAAAATAAATGACGACACTCAAAGAGAAAGCGACCAGGACAAAAGGAATGTTCGATTAGCAATCAACAAAGCACCGGGACACAGGGAGTATAAATGACGACCAGGACATAAGTAAAAAAAAAAATTAACAAAACTAAAAAGAAGTTAAAAACTACAAAAAACTAAAAAGAAAAAAAAACTAAAAACTAATAAAAAAACTAAAAAATCTAAAAATCTAAATAAACTAAAAAAGAAAAAAAAAGGAAAAAAATAAAGGAGAAAAACAAAACTAAAAAACGAATGTATATACAGACCGGTACACCGGGATACAAATGACGACCGGGACACAGGGAATATAAATGACGACCGGGACACAGGGACACAACTACAACGGGGACACCGGGGGAAACAGGGGGATATAAATGACGACCGGGACAAAAAAACTAAAAAGAAAAAAAAACTAAAAACTAATAAAAAAACTAAAAAATCTAAAAATCTAAATAAGCTAAAAAAGAAAAAAAAAGGAAAAAAATAAAGGAGAAAAACAAAACTAAAAAACGAATGTATATACAGACCGGGACACCGGGATACAAATGACGACCGGGACACAGGGAATATAAATGACGACCGGGACACAGGGACACAACTACAACGGGGACACCGGGGGAAACAGGGGGATGTAAATGACGACCGGGACACCGGGACAGGGAATGGTCGATTAGCAATCACCATCAACAAAGCTCAAGGGCAATCATTAGAATCATGAGGTATAGATCTGAATACAGATTGTTTTCCCATGGACCATTATATGTTGCATGTTCAAGAGTCGGTAAACCTGACAATCTATTTATATGCAAAGACAATGGGACAGCAAAGAATGTTGTATATTCGCAAGTTTTACGTAGTTAAAACCATATATATATATATATATATATATATATATATATATATATATATATATATATATATATATATATATATATATATATATATATATATATATATCTATCTATATTCACAGGTGGGACATAGGGACACAACTACAATGGCGCGTAACTATTATGGCGCGTAACGACTTACGCGCGCGGGGGGGCTTGGGGGGGCGCGAAGCGCCCCCACCAACTAGGTGTTGGGGTGATGACGACCGGGACACAGGGAATATAAATGACGACCGGGACACAGGGACACAACTACAACGGGGACACCGGGGGAAACAGGGGGATATAAATGACGACCGGGACAAAAAAACTAAAAAGAAAAAAAAACTAAAAACTAATAAAAAAACTAAAAAATCTAAAAATCTAAATAAGCTAAAAAACAAAAAAAAAAGGAAAAAAATAAAGGAGAAAAACAAAACTAAAAAACGAATGTATATACAGACCGGGACAGCGGGATACAAATGACGACCGGGACACAGGGAATATAAATGACGACCGGGACACAGGGACACAACTACAACGGGGACACCGGGGGAAACAGGGGGATGTAAATGACGACCGGGACACCGGGACAGGGAATGGTCGATTAGCAATCACCATCAACAAAGCTCAAGGGCAATCATTAGAATCATGAGGTATAGATCTGAATACAGATTGTTTTCCCATGGACCATTATATGTTGCATGTTCAAGAGTCGGTAAACCTGACAATCTATTTATATGCAAAGACAATGGGACAGCAAAGAATGTTGTATATTCGCAAGTTTTACGTAGTTAAAACCATATATATATATATATATATATATATATATATATATATATATATATATATATATATATATATATATATATATATATATATATGTATATATATATATATATATATATATATATATATATATATATATATATATATATATATATATATATATATATATATATATATATATATATATATATATATATATATATATATATATATATATATATATATATATCTATATTCACAGGTGGGACATAGGGACACAACTACAATGGCGCGTAACTATTATGGCGCGTAACGACTTACGCGCGCGGGGGGGCTTGGGGGGGGGCGCGAAGCGCCTCCACCAACTAGGTGTTGGGGTGGCGCGAAGCGCCACCCCAACAGCTAGTATATATATATATATATATATATATATATATATATATATATATATATATATATATATATATACATATTGTCAGAAAAGCAACTATAAGATTTAGGAAGAGCATAAATTAAAGAATCTAATGGTACTAGTTTTATTTCCTTGTTTCCTTCAAAAGAGCTATAACTGTCCGGCGTTAACTCCAGTGCAAAAATACATAAATACCTTTATGTATACACCTTAGGGCATTTTGTTTTATACTTTGATCATTAAACAGATCGCGGTGACGAACAGTAGTAAGGAGCGACCCGGCTCAATAGTAAATGAAACTCTAAAAAACGGAGTTTTGATGCTAATAGATACATCAGAAGCTGGCACATACGCAGAGGGGGGGACTTCGGGCCCGGACCCCCTCGAAACTTTGTTAAATGTTTAATTTTTCCATGGTTTCTTGGGATTTCTGGCAAAAGTAGGACATTTATTAAGAATCTAGATACATGTGTGAAGCCTTTTTTGGGGGATTTTACAGCATGCTATTATCCAGTCAAGTCACTGCCCAATTATTAACCCATTTTCTGTCTAACTTTTTACCCTCTTTGAAGTAATTAGCAATTGTGTTGTTTTTTTTTGTAAAGAGAGTTTGCTCTCCACAGCAAAATTGAATTATCCTTGATATTAAGGCGTTTATCCCCCCCCCCTTTCAGGATAAAGTATAGCTTATAATGGATCAATTTTGGAAACTATCATTTTTCATTAAAATCTACGTTTTTGCAGTAAAAGAACTACCCCCCACAGCATCCATATTGCACTGTTAACCCTAAAATTTCCTTTTCAGTGGGATATAATAGATTAATCACTGGTTTTTAATCGCTATGAACATAACCTGAGCCTAAAACGCACTTTTGAGGCTTCAGTCTTCTTCCCCCCCCCATCCGCTATAATACTACAGATTAAAGTTAATCTGTATTTTCCGATATACGGGCTTTTTGCATTACTAAATAAAAAAAAAGTGCTACTTTATATCTGCTGTTTCGAAGGTTTTGGGCTCCCCCCCGAAAAAAATTCCTGCGTACGTGCCTGATCAGAAGAATCAAATTTTTATGTTGATTTTGAATATATAAGTTTCATCGAACATAGTCATTACCATCAAAAGTTATGAGCCTGAGATTTGTCTCATTTTTGTCTTATTTTGGAAAGTAGGGGGAACACCCCCTAAAAGCTTTTTCACTGTTTTAAAAAGTAGAGTTGATAGAAAGAGTTAAAGTTTGATAACGTAAAGAGCGGGTGTTGAGGAGGGAACAGCCCCTTTCATATACGCAGCTGTTTCATTTTAAGTTTTAATGTCGCTCCTTAATTTCAGTAAGATAAAACTGTTGTTTTTTTTATTTGATTTTTAATAAGGAATAAAGGACTGATGTGTCTTCTGTTAGTATTTCATTGGACTTTAATTTTGTGTTGTTACGATAGAGTAAACGTAAAACCGGTTCCACGAAATCACTGGATGGATTCATAACATTCAAAGCTTCAGTCTTTTGCTGGATGCGAACCTGTTCAGTGGGGAGTTTTGTTTAGAATGTATTTGAACAATAATGGATTTTTAATAATGGAAACTTCTTCTTGATTAATTAATACGTTTTAGTGGATAGGTAGCTTCATGTTTAGTTAACTGGTAAGTTTGAGTGTAAATATAATGTTTCTCAAAATTATGCATAGCCTGATATTATATGGATTATTTAGCCTAAGAGAACACAAGATTCTGCAGTAATTGTCGGTTAAACAGAACACACCCAAGAATGACGCTGTATAAGATCTGACAGAAACTGGTTCCCTCTCTGGGGTCGGATGTAGCTAAACTAGTATTTTGTCATTAAATGTTTAATAGTAGAGTTGGTGGTAAATATTTCGCATTTCATATAATTGACTTACCAATAAAGTGAACTTACCACCCAATGCCTTTTTTTATGTTCTTTAAAAATATAGTAATCGCTTCTATCGCAAATTCAAATTTAAGCACTTTTTGACGTAACCTAACTATAAATAATTTGGGCGCTGAGAAAATGTAGTAGCCTATTATTTTATCGAAAACGACCGAAAACGCTTAATTTAATTGAAAATTTGGCGTCAAGGAAGAAGAATTTCTCAGAAAGTGCTTAAATTTGAGTTTGCAACTATATTACTATATTACTATATTATATTACTATATAATATCTAATTATATTATATAATTATATTATATTATATTATAATTATATTATTATGATATATTAATTTATTATTAATATATTATATATTAATATATTATTATTAGAATATGTTATATTATTATTATATTATATATTATATTATTATAATATATTATTATTATTATATATTAATTTATATTAATATATTATTATATTAATTATATTATAACTATATAATTATATTATATTACTATATTATATTACTATATATATATTACTATATTATTATATTCGTAAAGAACATAAAAAAAGGCATCGGGCGCTATGTTCAAAGTTTGAGACCATTGTTTTAAGCCTTTTTATACCCCATATTTTGGTCATTTTTAAGAGTTCCAAAAGTGCTTAAATTTGAATTTGCAATAGAAGCAATTATTATATTCGTAAAGAAAATGAAAAAAGGCATCGAGTGGTATGTTCACTTTATTGGTAAGTATATCGTATGAACTGCGAAATATTCACCATAGTTTCCATAATTTTGTTTCTACATTAGGCTTTAGGCTATTATCATCATGCTTTGGTGTACTTCATTAGGATTAACCTATCTTTACTTCTTAGGTGTGTATCGTCTAACAAGCAAGTTCTGATCCTGCTTTATTACTTTTAAAAGAGCAGTGCCGCAGTGCTGTCTTTTTGGTAAAATTCTAGTTTAGCTACCTTTTGCTATCTTGGAAAGGGGTCACCTTAGCAAAATTAAACTTTTGTTAATTAATCCAGGGCTAAAAACACACTTTAGGAAGGTATTACCAAGTTTTCATGTTTACTTTCTTGTGATTTCTAAGTCTTAGAAATTTGCCTGCTTGACAGATAGGCTACCTATTTGGAATTTTGACAAAACAACATTTTACCCTAATTTTCAGTTATCAGTTTCTTTTTCTCTGTTTTTAGTTCTGAAAATGTGATTCCTTTTATTTGAGTAGAGTTTTAAGCCATTTCAATGGATTAAAAAAAGAAAAAAAACATAAATTATTAATTTGTTAATAATTTGAAAATAATTTTCTTAATAAATAAAAATCATGCTAAAATTTGGCCTGAAATTTGTGTGGGAGACAGGGGGGGGTAAGCTAATTAAGGTTTTGCCCCGGGCGCAAGAGGGGCTAGAATAGAACCGCCACTGCCCTGTTATAGGTTTATGGTTATATGGTTTAATTTCAAGCTTTAAAAAGTTTTGTCGTTGTACTTCTTTGTCCTTTTGAAATTCATTTCTTTTAGGGATTACGAACTTGCAGAGTTGGTGATAAACAAAAGTACGACTGCTATGGAATACATTTTGTGAATTAAAGGCTATTAATTTGCCTTTTTTAGTGTCCTTAAGTTATGGCTGTCTTAAAGAAAAGTTTAGTGATAGTGCAAATTCTAATAGTTGGATTATTCGCAACATGGCAGGAGGAATTAAGACCGAAACATTTTGTCACTTATGGTAAGTTTATTTGTCAAATTTTTTGTCTGTTTGATTTGTGTTATGTTCATTTTTTAATCTCAAATTCATAAATCGCTTAAGTCACTGTTATTGCGCTTTTAGGTTGTGTTCCTTTTTTATTTTGGAATTTTACTCCAAATTTGTCTTTACTAGTTTCTTCTGACCTGTTCTCTAATTATGTACGTGTATTTCAGAAACGGTTTTAGGGTGGAGGGGGGGGGGCAGAGGAAGCAGTTGCTCCTCTGGATGCGACAATTATAGGGGTGCAAAATTTCGAATAAATAAGCAAACGGTTAAAGTCATTTTGTAAATTTTGAATTTTTATATTTATTAAAATAAAATAGTTCGTGGCAACGACCTGTAAGTCAAGGGCGACCTGGCTCAATAGTAAGAGAAACTCTAAAAAAACGGAATTTGGACACCAATAGATACATCAAAAGAATCGAATTTTTATGCTTAATTTAAATATATGTAAGTTTCATCTAGTTTGGTCTTACCCATCAAAAGTTACGAGCCTGAGGAAATTTGTCTTATTTTCAAAAAAAGGGGATACGCCACCTAAAAGTCAAAGAATCTTAATGAAAGTCACTCCATCAAATTCAGCATACAAGATAACCCTTCCGTAGAGGTTTCATGCTCCTATCTGCAAAAATGTGGAATTTTGCATTTTTTGCCAAAAAAAAGATCACGGATGCGTGTTTATTTTTTTTTCAAGGGTTATCGTATCGACCCAGTGGTACTAAAAAAAGTCACCGGATAGAAATTTTGATATAACCATTTTGTTCAGCATAGTCGAAAAATCTAATAACTACGTCTTTGAGGACGAACTAATCCCCCACAGTCCCCGAAGGTTACGTGGGATCTTTCCATGGAAAAAAATTTTAATGGGGGAAGACAATTTCCACGAAGGGGGCGCTGGATTTTCCAGCATTATTTAAAAAGACAAGTAGAAATTAAACAAAAAAGTGATTTTTTCAACTGAAAGTAAGGAGCAACATTAAAACGAACAGAAACTATTACGTATATGGGGGGTTCGTCCCCTCCTAAATACCTATAGTATTATATAAGTATTTTTAGTAATTTCAAAAGAGCTGTTTATTCTATTTAAACGGACTTTTTGATTCAGGGATCATTCTTAAAGAATTGGAACGAAATTTGAACTTTAGCTTAAAGAGCGAGGTATTGGCGAGGGGAGGAGCCCCCTCATATACGTAGTAAAAATATACGAATATAGAAGTTTGTTACGTAAGTTAAATCGTAAGTTACGTATATCTATTACTAATAAAAACGTTCGCAAATAAAATTAAAAGTTCTAGTGGCCCTTAAGTAACCGAAAAAATTGGAGGGCAACTAGGCCCCCTCCCCGCTCCTTTTTTCTCAAAATCGTCCGATCAAAAATTAGAAAAAGCCATTTAATCAGAAAAAGTAAAATTAATATGCAAATTTCGTTTTAATTATTCATGTACGGTGAGCCGAAATCAAAACCCACATTAATTAAAAAATGTTCAGAAATCAAATGAAAAAAATAAGTTTTTTTTAACTGAAAGTAAGGAGTAACATTAAAACGAGCAATTAGGCTATACCAAATTTAATGAATTTTGATTTTTTGTGATATTCTGTATTCCAATTTTGTTAAAAAATGAAAATTTGTTAAAATTTGACATGGGAATTTTTGGGAAGCAGGGGGCGCTAATCAATATCTCCGGGAGCCAGAGAGGCCAGAACTGCCACTGATATAAGTGCAGCTTTCCCAATCGTCTCCTCCCTCTAAACGGGATTTAATAGATTAGCGTAGGGATGTGCGCAGAAAATTTCCACGAAGGGGGCGCTGGATTTTCCAGCATTATTTAAAAAGACAAGTAGAAATTAAACAAAAAAGTGATTTTTTCAACTGAAAGTAAGGAGCAACATTAAAACGAACAGAAACTATTACGTATATGGGGGGTTCGTCCCCTCCTAAATACCTATAGTATTATATAAGTATTTTTAGTAATTTCAAAAGAGCTGTTTATTCTATTTAAACGGACTTTTTGATTCAGGGATCATTCTTAAAGAATTGGAACGAAATTTGAACTTTAGCTTAAAGAGCGGGGTATTGGCGAGGGAAGGAGCCCCTTCATATACGTAGTAAAAATATACGAATATAGAAGTTTGTTACGTAAGTTAAATCGTAAGTTACGTATATCTATTACTAATAAAAACGTTCGCAAATAAAATTAAAAGTTCTAGTGGCCCTTAAGTAACCGAAAAAATTGGAGGGTAACTAGGCCCCCTCCCCGCTCCTTTTTTCTCAAAATCGTCCGATCAAAAATTAGAAAAAGCCATTTAACCAGAAAAAGTAAAATTAATATGCAAATTTCGTTTTAATTATTCATGTACGGTGAGCCGAAATCAAAACCCACATTAATTAAAAAATGTTCAGAAATCAAATGAAAAAAATAAGTTTTTTTAACTGAAAGTAAGGAGTAACATTAAAACGAGCAAGTAGGCTATACCAAATTTAATGAATTTTGATTTTTTGTGATATTCTGTATTCCAGTTTTGTTAAAAAATGAAAATTTGTTAAAATTTGACATGGGAATTTTTGGGAAGCAGGGGGCGCTAATCAATATCTCCGGGAGCCAGAGAGGCCAGAACTGCCACTGATATAAGTGCAGCTTTCCCAATCGTCTCCTCCCTCTAAACGGTATTTAATAGATTAGCGTAGGGATGTGCGCAGAAAATCAGACAAGGGTGTTATAAAACTCAAAAATAAGCGAATTACAATGAAAATATAAGAACAAATCACGAAAACCCCGTGTATATACCTGCATAGGCTGTTAATTAGATTGAAGATTTGATGAATAATTCATAACGTTTCTTTGATGATTTTCGCTCCAATCTGTTGATATAGAACATAGATAAATATTTTATTTATATTTTTGCTCATTTAAATGCATCTATTGAAAATGTGTTACTTGGTGGATAAGCAAATTTTGATTTGCTACTTAATATAAAAGTACCTTTGCTAAAATATCTGTGTTACATAGACTGGGGGGCTTTTGAGTCCCAGACCGGAAATGTTATGGCTTTTTCTACACTCTCATGTGTTGCCCTTTTTTTACGTCTCCCGAAATAAATTGCTGAATTTGCGCCTTGTCTAGGGAAAATAAACTTCTTAATGATATTCATAGTGAACAGTTTAGGCCTGTGATAATTCTCAGCGTTTTGAACCGTATTTTGACTAATACGTCTGTGCGCTTAGCGAAGCATTTTGAGCTAGGTTATTTCTTTCACACTATTGGGAGTGGTGCTACTTCATGAAAATGTAGGGGAAGGGCAATATATATTTTTCTTAATCTAGGGAGTCGAATTTTTTCAATGAAAATACAAAAAACAAGGTATTTTCAAAAAAAAAAAAATCAAAATTTAGGGGAAAATGTTCCTCTCCCAAACTGTCTATTGGCATGGATTCGAAGCTGTTTCGATTGCATCAAGCTCTCCACATCTATGAAAAACTGGGATTAATCTCTTGCTTTGAAAATTTGACCCCAAATGCGTATATTTCGCAACACCCTGATCTTTAAACATTTAATGTTTTTTGGCGTGAGGGAATATATCTGGTAGTGATTTCCTAAAAGCTTTTTGTAGGATTGTTTATTTAATTTTCCCAAGTGACCGTGGTTATAAATAGCAGTAAAATGAAGTAAGGTTATGTTGCTAAGAATATCAAGTGAAATTGACGCCTTATCTCTTATCGCTAGTGCAAAGAGCAGGGACAACGTACTGAAATATTGACAATCCTTGCTATTTTATTGGAGACAACTGCCGTCGTATAATTGAATGAGTGATTGAATGGGCAATATAATATCCACCAACAATCAGAAAATTTAACGTGGCACATCTTTCAAAGCTTTTCAAGCTTCATGTTATTTCTACATAAGAGTTAATATTTTAATTTCGGATACTATTGTGTTACATAGACCGCACTGTTTCTCTTGATTCGGTGTAGAACCGGTTTCTTCGTTTGCTCTTGGAAATAATTAGCTTATTCTGAGTGAGATAACCTTTTGTTCAGTTATTTAATATAATGCGTTCTGGGCTTTTCATAATTCTCTGTTGTAGTTTACACAATTTTGTTGCTAAAATATCATATTTTCATTATATTTTGGTATAGGCTATTTCCTTATGATTAACATAAATTCACTTCTTGAGTGAGGTAGATATAATACTTAAGTACCTGAGTTTGTAGTAGACTACTGCTTTTCAAAAAGTAGTATAGCGGTGCAATTTTTTTCGATTTCTACAATGAAAATACCTAAAAAATTTATTTTCAAAATCCAGGGTGCTAAACTTTACACTAGAAGAAACTCGTTGATTATGTGGAATATTTAAGAAAAATTGGGGCAAGTCCCATCTTCTTAAACTTGGAAATGATCGATTCATTGATAAAATCCATTTTTCTTTATCTCATCGGGTTTTTAATATGCCTAGACGTTCTTGATTATTTAAAAAGGCATCACATTCCCTTTCTTTATTTTGCTACTCGGAGAAACAGTAGGGAATTCCGACTTCAGGCATTTTCAATGTAGCACCAACTCCGATTCCATTAACCAAAAATTACTAAAGTTTACTAAATTACTAAAAAACTTAATTTAGTAAAATTACTAAAATTACTAAAATTCAAAAATTTACTAAAACTCTGACTCCGCAGCCCTGGTTTAAACAGCCGTTCGTTAAAAACTTGGGAAATGCACTTTTTCAGTTTTCATCTGTCTTATCAAACTTGTCCTTTTTGGCCAACCGTCTGGGGCTACACGGAAAGCAGGTCGTCCTTGTCTGGGTTGGGAGGATGTCATAAATAAAGATTTAAAGGAAATAGGAACTTCCTGGGAGGGTGTAAAGAGGGAGGCTTTAAATAGATTAGGTTGGAGGAGGAGCGTACGTAGCTGTGTTGGTCTCAGGCGGCTTGGTGCTGCAGTGAGTTATTAGTAGTAGTAGTAGTAATAGTTATCAAACAATGACATACAACTTAATTGGTTTTGAGTTATCGTATCAACGCAAGAACAGAGCAGCAATTTTGCTAAACCGATCTGTTCAAATATTATAGCTTTTCGTACACATAATGTAAGGTTTTTAAATGAAACAGCTACCAAGTGGGATTTCCTTTTAGAGAATCCATGCTCCGTTACTGTACTATCAAAAATTATGATTGCTTTTGAAATAACCTGTTTCACCCAACAGTTGTGTCTGTTTAAAAACTACAGAGAAGCTTTAAATCAAAATTGAAAAATTGATAGTAGTTATAATCTTCTTCTATAGTTTATGTTGTTACATCCACGTCCATATAATTTCGAGGAAGTTTGCTTTTTTCAATAACTAATAAAATTGTTAAAAAGAATTGTTGACGATATTCTTGTCGAAAGAAGGAGTCTACTGCACACAATTTCAAGTACAATTCCTCAAAATATGTTCTTGTAAAATTGTTTCTAACTGTTGGTTTAATTGGATTTTGGATACTTATTTGTTCGCCGGTACCAGGGCTTTATCCAGTTTTTTTTTCGGGGCGGGGGGTGTGTTTACAAAAGGATTTTTTTCAGTAGTGGGGGGGGGGTACACAAAAACCGTAAAAAAACACGAAAAATTTGTTTATATTTATTTCGGTTACATTTTTACAAGTCGCACTTTTTTCGGGGGGAGGTTCAAACACCTACCCCCGCTCATGGATACGGCCTTGGCCTGTACACACTCGAGAATTTGTATCTATAGGTTTTGGGTTGAAACAACTGAGACGTTGGGAGATAGATAGGATATTTATAATTTGGGCTGTAAATTTGCATATTAGGGGGGAGGATTGGGGGCTAAATATAGCAGGGCTGCATGCAAAATATAACATAACCTAATGTAAATACCATCTAAATATTTATTAAAATATTGCTACAATTTAGTTTTCCACTGAGCCTAAGCTAATTGTCTCCGTATATAAACAACATAAGCCAGTTGTTGTCTGATTTTATAGATCCAAATTCTCGAGTGTGTACTGAATAACAGATAAATACTGGATTTTTTTTTCTATATTTACTGGGCTTTGTATATAGCCTGGATCTGGGTTTAGAGCTTTTATTGAATGTTTATCCAATATTCCTGGCTTAAATTCATTTAAATTTTATTTTTCTCAATATTCCTCACTTAGGGACGTCTGTTTTTCTTAGGTTACTCCCTGCTCTGACTTTAAAAGCGACTGCTTCTTGTCTCTTGAAAATGTCAAATCTCAGTTTGCCTTACTAACTGCCAAAATATAAACACTTTGGAAATTTTAGTGGTTGGGGAATTTGGGATAATCTAAACACTGACTTTGTTGTGAGCTTACACTTCTGAAATGTGGTGTTTACTTCATGATTAAGAGGGAAGATTTAACTTCTGTGCGAATTTGGAAGTTCAAATTGTCATCTCAAGAGTAAGAAAGGGCTTCAACATCCATGAAAGCGAATTCAGACATACTCTTTTTAAAATACTATAAGTATGTCAGCAATACAACATTTCGTTAAGTATTTATTCTACTTAGATAGGGTTAGGCTGAGTTCGGTCTATATAGCATTCAGTTAAAATGAATATAGTCGTGTTTTATTTTATTATTAACCTATTCAATTAATAAATCATGTTGGTAGTTGTGTATTATCCTGAATGCACTCGAGAGGTGAAATGAGGCTAATCATAATGATATATACCAAAATATAATGAAAATATAATATTTTAGAATTATTAAAATCAAGGAGCCCAGAAAGAACTATATTAAATACCTAACCCCTAACCACCTCTATATATTAAATGTTTAATTAAAATTCACCTGCACCGTAATTTTTCCACTCAGGTTAAGCTAGTTATCACCAATTGCAGACAGAAAAACCGGTTTTTCTCAGATCAAACTGAGCAAGCTTCTTCAGTGTGTTCGGGATAATACACAAGTACCATTAAGTTTTAACTTCTATGTCTTCATGGCTGTTTGACGTCAAGATGTTTATTATGAATTTGATAATGGGAAGGTGTTCTATTCTCGTGTCATGATTGGCATTATTATAGTATTCATTCATTTCAATGCCTGAAATAGCTGTAAATTCCAACTTTAATTTTCTTTTCAAGACTACTTTATAAGATCTCTGCTTTTTTGTCACCCTTCTTATTGCGCATTGTACCCAGATTAGACCTTGAGCACGTCGTCACAGAAGTGCTACTTGGGGTTGTGGGTCAAAATGGTAAAGTATGCATTTTCTGACTACAGTTAATTTAATATTTTCCGGGAGAGTTCTTCAAATAAATTTTTGGGTTGGATCCCTTCCTGCTTGTTTTATTATTTTGATGCGAATAATATCTATCACTACCTTACTCAGACTCGCACACATGAATTTAATTTGTTTCGGGCCCCAATTCAAAAAAAACAAACGAAAAAACAAAAAACGGGTGAATCATTTGAAGATACAGACAAAATCCTGGAACAATTCGTAGTAATTTCTTGATTATGGGGGGAGGGATGCCATAATAATCAGTGTGGCTTTGAGTAAGATAGATTGTAGTTCTAATAAAATTCATCGGAGCAAGTTTTCTAAGAAATATTTCAGAGTACATTTTCTAAGAAATGTTTCGGAGAAAGTATTTTAAACGGTCAAAATGTGTAGGCTATATTTGTATTTTCTTTAATAATGAGTTATTATTCCTTGTTAACCAGCTATTTAAAAAGATGTATCCGCCTATGAGTCAAAATAGCTTCACAACCTTTAACGGTTACATGGTGTGCTACAAGAGGTGAAGAGGCGGGTTGTTATTATTTTATAATTTCTGATTTGAATGTATCTCCATTTAGTACATCTCTTTTGGCGAACCAATATCTAAACTGCAATCTCATTAAATAGCCTGTTCTGACAAAGTATTTTCCCACCGCTATCTTTAGTTAAGTTTTAAAGATCAGGAGGTCAACCTCGTGGTTGTAGACTCGTTTTGTTCTGATAATGCTCAGCCAGGGTTGCCCTTTATAACCAAAATACAATTGTGTAAGGTCCACAAGCCGGTAAGCTTATCTTTTTAATGGACAACTTAATGCTTGAATAGGAAACGAAATGTATGCGTCAGCCGAGTCTGCGAATTGGGCAAGGTGCCCCCATTTCGCCAGGGCGGCAGCAACACCCATCCACGAACAAAGCAAAATTGGCCGAGTGACGTTAAAACCCGTATTGATTGGTTTTGATTTTTTAGATCACTTGGTCGGTTTTGTCTGAGAAAGACTCATAAAGACCGATATATACGAATTGGGAAGGGCTCTTTGGTCCCTGCCCTCCTCCCCACTGTTGATTCTTCAGATGTTTCCTTAATTTTCTTTACCCCCCCTCCTGCCACAACAAGCTAAGCTTCTTTGGCAGAGTAACTGTTTTACATGTGTAATATTGCTTTAGTAATTAGTACGAATAAAATGATTGATTGATTGATTTTTTTTTTAATTTGCGTTCAATATGAAGCTGTTTATATATATTTCTTAATTGGGCTTTTCTGTATATGTTAGCAAGAAAACTGTAAATTTTTAAATGGGATTTTTCTTAGAAATATTAGCATAAACACAATTCTGGAATGACAGTGGCTTGGTAGAAATGAAAAACACTAAACACTAAGTGTCACATACGACTTGACGCCCCGTAAAAGAAGAGTGCAAATTTAAGTTACCACATGATGTCACTTGGTGGCTTTCCCAGAAATGGTGAATTTTAAGTCAAGATATAGTCCAGCTGTCTATGAGTGGTAAGGTTAATTTTTTTGGGCGTATAAAGAAGTTTCGATTAAAGTTAATCCATCCCTAAGTGAGCTATGACTTGCGAATAATCTTTTCTACTCTTGTATCTCCTTTTAAAAACTAGGCTATAGAGTAGAAATAAAATTGTCTTATGTTTCCTCGAGTTGTCTCTACCCCTTTTCTGTTTTTTTTTTACCTTTCTTTTATTGCTTCACAACTACTAGGTTGGTTTTAAGACTTCATATTCTCTCGACGCCAAGAAGTGTCTGTTCTCTGTAATGCAAAACTACTTGCGCAAGGAAGGGGTCTGTACCTTCCATGGTCCTTTTATTTCCAATTTTTAGTGATGACTTATTCAAATTATCAAGTATTTTTGTTTAATTGTTTACCCCCATCCCACTCTGAAAAAAAAATCCTGCGCCCGTGCCTGCCTTGTCTATGATGATAATTATTTGGTCATGTGCTTTAACCATCCCTGTCACATCTACGGACTTTTGATGCTTAAAAACCACAGTGGACTGGATTGGTCTGTGCTGCTTATAGTGCATACGCACGCGATTTTTATGTACGACTTAATTTCATATTTATTCATCTCACGAATAATGATTAAGCAAATAGAAGATATCTGAACTCTCACAGGATAATATTTAACTTAGAGTATAATATTTCCAAAAAGACAAATAAAAGAATTCTTAAAAGCACTTAGTTGTTGCTATGATGAAACTGCTGTAATGGCTATCTTCTATATCGGAACAAGTTTTTTTCCAGTGTAACTTTGGATTTTGGACTAAATGCCATCTCAAAACTTTTTATGTTGCACTGCAATGAAAAAGGTCCATAGTATATACCAGAACACCATCAAGGGAAGGTGGGGACAGAGTGCTTTTTCTGTAATATAGGAGACACGGAGGCTATAATTACGAGGAGGCTATCGTGGCAACCTCAACAGCTAACCCCAAGAAGTTTTGGAAATATGCCTGCACACATAAGCCTCGTGGGCACACGGTTACTGAGCTGGTTTGCAATGGAATCCAGTCAAATGACCCTCAAAAAATCGCTGATGAATTTTTTTGAAGTGACCAAAAAGAAAATTCTATATTTTTTAAACCTGCGATTCAAAACGTCCCTGATGACCCTAAAGAAATTTCTAACGAGATACGACATTGAAAGCCTTTGGAACTTCCCGGTGAGCTAAGCTTCCCCGGTTCTAAAGACTTCCTCTCTACAGAGGAAAACGCTAAGACAAATACAAAAATATTCGAACACTTTCCCCTCTGGTATACATTTCAGAACGCCACGTGTGCTGTGCAGTTCTGCCACTCTTGGCACAATCTCCAAAACGCTTGGAACACTCCAATACGTTTGGCACATGCTACCTGGTGTACATGACTTCTGAGAGGGAGCATCCGTTCGATAATGTTGATATTTTGAACTGAAGCGTCATATATTTTCACGGAAGACATTCTCTGATCATCTTTAACTTCCTTCTTTGTTCATCCAAAAGCTGGCAAATTTTATTTTGTTTTGATTTAGATGGACCACAAATGACTGTCTACTATGCCGATTGGTGAAATTTTAGAACCTACCGAAAGAGTCTCTTTTCCGAGTTGTCCAAATTTGGCACAGCCTGAGACTATTTACTATTTGTTCCTTCTAACCAATCAATTTAAAACTGTAACTACTCGTGACTTGATTTTGCACTTTAGCATGTTTTGATGTTGGATTGACGATAACTAAAATAGAAAAGCACATTGAAAATCCATTTTCCCATTTCTCAATAGCCTTTTATATTTTTCTGTCACTCAGACCTTAAGTGCCTTCTCACTCCTTCCCGATTTTGCTAAGAGAGGATTAGAAAAAAAAGCGATCTGAATTGCATGTGATTGGTAACGCCTTATACTTTGGCTGAACGCCGAATCCATTGATCAGCCATGATTAGGAACAGATATGGGTGCTAAAATGGCTCTAGACTCTAAATTTATCTCATCGTTTGTCATTATGTCAACTTAAATAACAGTTTTGTTGGGACGATCATTTGGATCTTTTCTTAGGATAGAATGTCTATGGAAAAGTTTTCGTTGGGTAAATTTATAAGGTATTTTGGAAATTTTTTCATCTTTTTCAGTATTATTAAGCCTCAATAGAGATCCTAGTTTTCATTCTAGAATGACTGAGAGGTTAATTTATGATCAATTTCTATGAAAGTCGGTTGAACTAGAGGTGAGCCCTCTCCCAATCCTCTAGGGTCGCTGGTTTGGTATGATCACTCCTTGAAAAAAAAAAAAACAGAAAATAAACACGCATCCGTGATCTTTTTCCTGGGAAAAAAGTACAATTACATATTTTGTGTATAGGAATTTCAAACATTTAAATTAGGATTTTTTGATATGCTGAATCTAATGATGTGGTTCTCACACGAAGATTACTTGCCTTTTCGGGGGAGTTTTTCCCCTTTTTTAAAATCAGGCAGATTTTCCCAGGCACTTAGCTTTTGATGGGCAACATTCAACCTAATGAATGCGTTTGGAATCAGCTTTAAAACGTCAATTCTTTTGACATATCTATTGCCATCAAAATTCCTGTTTTAAAGTTTATGTTACAATTGGGCCGATATCCTCCTTATTTTTTAAGTTTGATTAAGCCTCAATATAGATCAAACTTTTCATTCTAGAGAACGAAGAGGTCATTTCTTTATTAGTTTTTACTAGGCTCTATTGAATTAAAGCTCTGTGAATAATGAAAAGAATGTACTTAATATTTGTCTTAGGTAATTAAATACAAGTGATGTTTATAACGCCCTGATTACGAATGAAAAGTTTGAATATCAGTTAGAGAAGCATCGCTGAGGAGTGAAGATGCGTTAAAAAATATCCCTTTTAATACTCCTCCATGACTGTTTAGGTAAGGTGATACTTTTTAATACTAAAACATTGTTTTAAACTGTAGCATAACAACGAAGATGGGTTGAGGAAGAAGCTAGTCCTGATTATTCCCTAGCTGGAGGTTTTTTTTTGTTTTTTTTTTGTAGTTTTTTTGATGTTTTTTTTTTGTAGCCAATCAGACAGTTAACGAGCTTTAAGTAATTAGCTTTATTAGTAATTAGCTTAATTAGCTTTAAGATTCGGCCGAATAGTAACGGAAACTCTAAAAATAGAATTTTGATAACAATTAATGCATAAAAAATTGCCTTTTTATACTGATTCAACCAAGGTTCAATGTTCTTTATTATAATAGCAATAAAACAAACAAAGAATTTCTTACTTTTTTGTTGGCGGGGAGCAGAGCTGGTATACCAACGAGAAAAAAAAACAAATGATACATCATATCACTGAAACAAACACGACTGTTCTTGCCTGTATTTCTTATTAAAGAAATACCACTGACATGCCACTGCAACCTAGCCAACACACGTCCAACCATATATCATTAAGTTTAATGTTAATCATAAAATGCTAGGAGTGTGAGAAATTTTCTCTGATTTTGGGAGGGAGAAAACATCCCCCTAAAAGTCAGGCAATCTCAATGAAATTCACATCATCAGACTCAGCATACCAGAAAACCCTACTGTGGAGGTTTCAAGCTCTTTGGTAAAATTTTATACCCTTTGCCAGAGGAATGATCAGTGATGCCTGTTTATTTGTTTTGCTGTTTTTCAAGGGGCAATCATATCGAACCAGTTTTCCTAGAAGATGGAGAGCGAACAATCAACCGTACATTTAAAGTTCTAGTGCCTTTTGAAAATTACCGAGAAAATTGGAGGGCAGCTAGTCGGCCTCTCACGTTTTTTCCCCAAAGACATCCTATCATAGTTTTGAGATAGTTAAAAAGTCTAATAACTATGTCTACGGGGTGGCATACCCCCCACAACCCTTGGGGAAAGGGTTGTAAGGAATGCGACTAGCCTATTGTTTACTTATAGTATTTTTATTGGGGAATAAAGTTTTGAAAGAAAAATGAAAAAGGTCGAAAATAAAATAAAAACACGAGCTTTTGAATTTAATATAAGGAGCAATATTAAAGCTTAAAACTAACAGAAATTATTTCATATATGAGTGAGGGTGCCCCATCCTAATCCCTCGCTCTCCAGGAAAAAGTTTGACCTTTTGTCTCGATCCTTTAACAAAGCCTCCTCAGAGACTAAGGCCGTTGAATTTGAATGAGAAGTATTTCTAAAGAACTTAAGAATTTTTGCGTAAACAGCGAGTTTTGAGGTTCGAGCAGTCCCACCCATATACAGAACAATTTCTATTCATTTTACATTTATATGTTGCTCCTTACTTTCAGCTGAAAAAAACTTGTTTTTATAATTTGATTAGTATAGATTTGAAATCCATTTGTGTATCTAGCTTACTCGTTGCCTTTGTTTTGTCATTATTCGATACTATGTTTTGACAGTATAAATTTCACCTGCAAAAGAGAGAAATGTTGGTGAAGTGCCATGAATAGATATTTATGTAAAAAACTTGTGGGTTTTTCTTTCTCATATGGAAATTTGTTTTCCTTCCTCCTCTGATTCTGGAAAAAACAAATGAAAAGGAAATTATTCGAAAATAGCTGCTATATATTGATTTAGAAAAAAAAACTATCGCCCTTCGTCATGCGTTAGTTAGATTGTGGTGAAATCATTGCTCACAATAAAAGGAAAAGTGAGAAGCATACGAGTCAACTTATGCTATAACAAAGACTCGCCGAATACTACATGAATGCCTGTAGAGGGAGAGGTGGCAGACATTTGATAATGAAATGCGCAAGTATTCGTAATGTTGAGAAACATTTCTGTAACATTTTTTGTAAAACATTTTCCTGTACCCTTCTGCATATAACGCTTTACACACCTCCCCCCCCCGCACTGGACAAACTTTGCAGGTATCCTTAATACACAAAAAGTCCTTTTTTTCTGGCTAAGTAGCCTGTGCAATCTGGATATTATTTATCTTATAACCCATTCAAGGCCGTATCCAAGGGAGAGAGGGACAAGGTTTGAAACCTTCCTCGATTTTTTTTCTGACTAGTAAAACGTGACAAATTTCATATAAACGAGTTTTGAAGTGTTTTAAAAAGTTTTCTTTGCCCTCCCCCCCCGGACAAAAATCCTGGATATTCCCATGAATCCATCAGACTCCTCGTACTGAACACATACAGAACAAAAATAGGTAATCTAATGGATGATATATAGTGTTGAGTGTAGATGTAAATGCGGTTACTAATAAAGGTTTTTGTTGACAAGTATTTTTCTTTCAAAAGTTGAATATTTAAACTGTGGATTGAATGCATTTGTTGTTATAAATACAAATAAAATTAACGTAGTAGATAGTTCAGATTGAACAATTATTAAGTATATAAAAACTTAGTGGTGCATTACTGTGAATTTGTAACTGTTTATAACAGTGATTTGTATTATCGATTCGTATCATTGTGAATTAATCGTATTCGTAATTAAGCATAATAATCGTATTGTAAATTAACGCAGCAGATAGTTCAGATTGAGCAATTATTAAGTATATAAAAACTTGATGGTGCATTACTGTGAATTTGTAACTGTTTATAACAGTGATATGTATTATCGATTCGTATCATTGTGAATTAATCGTATTCGTAATTAAGCATAATAATCGTATTGTAAATTAACGTAGCAGATAGTTCAGATTGAGCAATTATTAAGTATATAAAAACTTGATGGTGCATTACTGTGAATTTGTAACTGTTTATAACAGTGATTTGTATTATCGATTCGTATCATTGTGAATTAATCGTATTCGTAATTAAGCATAATAATCGTATTGTAAATTAACGTAGCAGATAATTCAGATTGAGCAATTATTAAGTATATAAAAACTTGATGGTGCATTACTGTGATTCTGTAACTGTTTAAAACAGTGATTTGTATTGTTGATCCATATCATTCTGAATTAATCGTATCGTAAATTAACGTAGCAGATAGTTCAGATTGAACAATTATTCAGTTTATAAAAACTTAATGGTGCATTACTGTGAATCTGTAACTGTTTATAACATGGATTTGTATTATTGATTCGTATTATTGTGATTTGTATTATTGTTACATTTCTAATTTTTTGCTGTTTTGACAAATTAGCCCCTTTCAAAATAATTCTTATGTACATCCCCAACTAGTGCTTAAAAACCTATTGTATTTTAAGTATTTAACCACTCTCTTTTGACTGTGCACATCTGTATTTATGACCTGTCATTTATTAATAGTCTCAAATAGTTCTGAGGCCTATGTTTTGAGGCTGGCTCAAGAGATCTCAAATATCTAGATAAATATTAGGGCTAACTTCATCTTCAGTAAATTGTCACTGTCATTTAAAAATTGTACTTCGTTGATGGACGCTTATAGAAACCAGACATGAAACATTTACTCCACTTACAGAAACATTGGAAGCATTTTTTTTTCTAGACAGCGTAAAATGTTAAATGGAGTAGGCCTATCAGGGCCATTGCGAGTTGAGGGTATATCTGACTCAGAGATTGAAATATACCGTTGATTTATCTGTCTCTTGTTTTGAGCAGTTTTTGCTGCTTACCTAGTTACCTAGAAACTTATTTGGGTTACCCAGAAACATGTTACCCAGAGATTTATTTGGGATGAATACATTCTAAGACCACACTGACTATAGGCTACATGACGTATGAAGCAAAACAAAGAAGAAAAAATGTATAGTAAATAAAAAATAAAGAAAAGAAAAAATGAGGGTAGTTGTCAGCCAGCGGAACAAAATGAATTGAAAATAAGCACATGCTTCGACGAGGACCTCCGCCAGAAAAAGCACAAACAAAATCTAACCTTATGAAGTAAACCTTACGAGATTCGATAAAACCAGCCAGAATAAATGGGAGACGATTTACCAATTGGATTGGGCAAAGATTATTTGCCTAGCAATAGATTTAGCTTGCCTGCAAACTTGATTTTCATTAGATATGCGGACAGGTTGTCTTAAATTAGACTGAGGAAAAATGTCATTGGAAATATCTTCTTATTTTCATTTTCACATTTTTCCACTGGCTGAAACTACCCATGTTTTCCTCGCCTATTTGATTTTATTTTTCATTTATTTTTTCTTTGCTTCATACGTCATATATAGCCAGTGTGGTTTTAGAATGTATTTACATGGAAAAATATGCTTCAGTGCTCAGAAAAAATAAAAAACAGAAACAAAATCTAACCTTCTGAAGGGAGCTTCACGAGAAGAGAAAAGACACTCGAACCACTGTCTGACAACTAACCTGATTTTTTTTTTCGTTTTTTTTTTTATTTGATTGTTCATTTATTATATATTCATTCTTCTTTGTTTTACTTCATAGGTAATTTATTTGAGGGAGGGGGTGCGAATTTACCAGTAGAGGTAAATGAAACCGGGTGAATTTAAATTTGTCCCATTGCTGTAGGGCATTTGTCTCTGGAAAGATTTGTAAAATATGGAAATTTTAGTTGTAGTTGTTTTTCCATTCCTCAGATGTTACGGTTGAGGCTATTTTGTATGAGGAGTGCAGAGAAATGATCACTGCATGGATATTCTGAATAATTTTTAATCTTAGGCAGCGCAATAGTGGTACATAGCCTAGCGCTGCAATAGGCTATGGAGAGCGCTAATTTTCGCATATGTTCAAAATTTCAGAGCAGGATTGAATGACTTTTGTTACATACACCATTCCTGACTGTCATTTTCATGGAACTGTATTTGCGATATTCCCGATATTGCGATATGCTCATTAAATATTTCCTTGGGCGTAAATAAGTCTTCGTAGCTATTTCTGGTTTTGGGACGAGAATCTTTTCCGTCGATGCTTTTTTTTCTAAAAGAAATTTTTATTAGGAAGTTCACCACACGCGATGAAGAACGCCAGATGCTTCCCATCTGTGTCCTGGAATGTAAATTTCAAGTGGTCAATGAATGTATGCCTTTATTTAATCCAGTCCAGATATCTCTTCCAGCAAAATAAGAAACAAACAACTGATTTTGTATAATATCACTGTCCAAGTTCAACAGACATTAGGTTACATCAGCCCACAAAAATAACCAAATTATAAAAAGAAAATGAGAAATCGTGTGAGGAGTCGTAATATCAAACGGTTTTGGGATATGGCAAAGAGTACTTTTATGATACATGCCCTACCGCTCAAGTTCTTCATTCGTTGACGCATTACAGAACCGGTTTTTTTTCCTTAGTTTCTTTCAGCTTAGTGCGAGACAAGACAGAGTAGATGGAAAATATATAATTTGGGCTACATATTTGCATATTAGGGTGGCGGTGGGGGGTAAAGTATTTGGACAGTGTGAAGTTAGTAAACAATTCTTATTACATAATATGCAGAAAATTTGCACCTAACATACCAGGCATGCAGATCCGCTACACTTTACCTCTCCCCTTTAATGTACAAATATATAGCCCAAATTTGTTTCTAAAGTATTATATTTTTAGCTTACTTTGATATACTTTGTTAGGATTGAGTCTCAGAGATTAGAAGAGCATTAGGTAGGGCGTATATCATACAAGTACCGAGCAAAGTTCCTCATTCCCTATGTAAGTGCCTGATAGGGAATCCTGAGAAACTTCTATACCTATTCTTTCCAATTCGTCCTGATTCATAATTTGAGTGTAATGTTATTTTTATATTATATTATAACTCCAATGAGGAATTACTAAAAATTGGTTGCATGTTGATAAAGGGAAGGAGTTTTGATTTTGGTTGGCTTTTGTATCCAAAATAATTTAAAATAATAAAGGGCAATAGAGTGCATAGATGGCATAATACCATATACCACTAGGCTGAAGAGGTTACATCCGGGTAACTTGCAGGAAATCATTTAAGGGTGAGAAGCTTCAAAATATCAAAAATAGATCTTTAAAATATAAAAAATCGTAATGAATAAGAAACTTTGATATTTTTTAGGGGACCTGTCCTATCCCCTCTCCCCCCTGCTTAGGTGTATGGTTTTGCGCATGCTCAGTTTAAACTCCCAGGACGAAAAAAGTATATTCTTAAGTAACATGATACATTAAAATTATGTGCCTTTATGGTAATGGAGCAAATCTTCAAAATGTAGAGGGTGATCCAAATGTATTTTGAGTATCCAGGGGAGGAAGGTAAATTTGTCATCTTTTTAATTTTTCAGTGGAAACACAAAAAGGTATTTTTTGATGAAAATACAATTTTTCAATGATTATGAAAATATTAAGCATTGTTTTTGAATTTAGGGGGCATAGGTCCCCCTGCCCCCTCTCCAAAAATTAAGCCACTGTTTTAAACTTGATGTCATGATTTAACCATTTTAATAATCTAAAATAGCAACCAGCTATTAGTAGGCATAATTAATTATCTATTTGCAATACGTAAGGCCTTTAGAAATATTTGCATGTGTGCTTTCACTCAATGTGTAGTCCCAAATTAACAGACCATAGTTGATTTGATATTGTTTTTTTGTATGATGAATTTGTGGTCTTAAAACCACACCAAGAAATACTTACTTCATTGCCTCGACCAAGCATGAATCAAATTTCTATTTCGCTTTGAATTCCGGGCTCCTTGGCTTCACTGTTACGAACAAATAATATCATATTACTTTACCGTGTCTTATCTCACTTACCTATACCCTCTTTGGGTGCTTCTTGGGTTTTTGAAGTATGTGGGCTTTTTATTTTCGTCGACTAATTTGATTTTTGGTCCTTTTAAGCATTTACTCTGAAGCACATGGCGTTTTCCAGCTGCCTGATTTACCCCCACGATTTTTGTTATTGAAAATTAATGGGCTTTTGGTTGTCAATGAGGGTAAAAGGATGCTTTTGACTGAGTTAGCAATTATTTAATATGACATACTCCTTTTGGCAATTATTGTTTTAATAAGGCTGTGAGTGCTTTTTAACAGTATTTAGACAAGTTAATTGCTTCATAGAGAGATTGTGGCGCTTTTAAAGATCGTGTTCAAGTTTTTCTCTGAGGAAATATTTTTGTTTTAAGAATGTGTTCGATTTTTAGACTATTTTAGAATCCAAATTGAATTTATCTGTTACGGTGAAAGACCGAAACCTGGTAAATATCGACAATCAATGGTGAATGTCCGAAATTCCCTTTTCTTTGCTTGGATTCAGTCAGCTTTGTCAGACATATGAAAGGTTTGATGGTAAAAATTAAAGTTGGTTAAGTTAAATTAGGTTATATATCTCAGGAATTGGGTTAAAAACCTAACCTATCCTGTCACCATCAAACCTTGCATAAAACTGATAAAGCTGACTAAATCCAAGGAGAAAAAAAAAAGTAATTTCGAACTTTCACCGGTGAATGTCAGCATTCTCAAATTTCGGTCTTTCACAGTAACATATCCACAAACAAGCTGTCCGAAAAATACCCATATAGTGAAGATATGAACTGTTTGGTTTATTTTCACGCTAAAAGTTGAACAAAAAGCTTTAGCAAAGCTGAAAAAAAACATTAGTTGCGCTTTTGAATCCTTTTAAATCGGGTCTTTTAAAATGGAAGATAATTTTAGGTCCAAAACCAAAAGGCGCATCTCTCATTTTCATACTTTAACGTTGGAGCAAAAAGAAGACTTATAAGCTTTTTTGCCGAATTTTGTATCAATAGCAGTGGAAATTGGGGGGGGGCAATCGATCCCTTTATTTTATTGCCCCTTTCGTTTTGGTTTTTTCGTTGAGGAAATCGAAAAAAAATCCCCTCGAGATTTTGAAAACTACCATAGTTTAATATAATAATTATACAAAATTACTGAAATTCTCGTGAATTGGCACCCTTGTGTATCAATTCAGCAAACAAGGTATTGCTTCATTTTTGGCTGTATAGAAAAAGTCTTTACTCTTATTTCTTAGAAAAATTAGAATTACGCCTCTGCTTGGATGCCAACCATGAATAACCTAGCTTTTATTATGGAATTTACCTATACTAGACATTTAAATCCAGTAAGGGGAGAGAGGAGAAAACAAATCCAGATCCGCTTGTCTTGTGGATGTTTATGAACTTAGCCCCATTCTTGTCTGAGCTTCCCCCTTAAATAGATTCTTGCGCAAAGACCTGACCCGGACATATTACATTTCTCTGTCCTGTTATTTTTTAATGGGATTCATTTTTAATGGAAGCTTTTGAGACCTCCGGCTCTCGCCTTGATTTGTATTCATTAGTATACCATCTTCCACCTTTTTAGCCTTTATAATTTAATTACCTATCGATCAACGAGGTGTTTGATCCTAAATAGTATCCGACACCATGAACGACTTCCCTGATGACCAACTATCATTCAATTTGTATCTCCTGAGAAATTGGCTCTTGTAGTATATGATTTATTGTAATGCATTAGTCTTTTGGATTGGTGCCAACATGGTGCGATCCCTCTGAGATAATTCTCAAGCTTCCGGGACTAGCACTTGGTCCCGACTGGATGGTCGTGATGACAGATGAGGGCGACGATTAGCTTATTAATAATAGATAATGATATACAAATGTCATTTTTGGATCTATTTAGATGTTCATTGATGACATTTTTAGCTCTCAGCTTAGATATTTGTGTTTTGTGCAAGGGTGTATCCAAGATTTTGTTTGAAAGGGGAGTACTTTATGAGAAGTTTCACAAAAAAAAACTTAGAAAAAAATGATCAAAAATTTGTTTATAAGCATTTTTACGGGTTGACAAAATTTTTGATGAGAGGGGGGCCAAACCCGGATCCCCTCCCCTGGATGCGGCCTTGGTTTTGTGGTCTATCTTATGTAATATCTAATATTTTGAATGTGCGATTTGTTTTGAAAGTGACGGAATAGTGCTCATTTAATGGAACTGTCAGGCGTTTTGTTTTAAATAACAAAAGAAAATGCACCACAGCTGTATCAGTTTCTCCTATTTTCAGCCGTAAAACAATAATTTCGGCTCAAATAAAGAGCAAAATATCATCAATTGGAATATAACTATCGAAAAGCTCTTTATAGAGATTCTCAGTTCCAGAGACCACAGTGCTGAGCGATGGCACTTGTCCCTGAAAATGTATGTGGTTAACACAAAATAGGTTGTTTAAACCATTTATGTCCATTTATGTAGTACTACTAACGTCTATGTATTATTGTGTAGTAGAGTACCAATTACTTGCAGAGGAGTTCAGTGAATGCTTTTTTGTGGGAGGAGGGGGAGGGGAAACCTTCAGAAAAAGTATGTTTAAGAACAAATTTTCAAACTCTTCAGGAGCTCAAATAACAGTTCAAATAGGGATAAAATATCTGCAGATGACGGTCACTGTATGTGGATCGTAGTATCCAGATTTTGTTGTCATTGTTTTTCACTGTCTAATAAAAGGATTTATCCTTGTTTCATCTCGTATTTGTATGTCATGGAAAGATAGTGTGGTCATAGAAAATACCTACGTCGTATGTATGGGGGTGGTGTGATCAAGCAAGTCTATAATTATATAAATTTCCAGGAGAGGTCCTTCAACATTTATTACTTCATATCTTTTCTTCATTTCAAGAAATATTTGCTAAAAAATACAATTTTCAGGTCAAATATTTTGTAAGTCAATTGACGAATTGAAAACTTGGAGTTACCTCTATATTATAAAAAAGGTACTTTTATGATAAACCCTCTACCGCTCAAGTTGTTCATTCATTGACGCATTGTAGAACCGGCTTTTTTCGTTAGTTTCTTTCAGCTTAGTGTAAGGTAAGACAAAGAGAAGTGACAGAATAGACGGAAAATATATAATTGGGGCTTTATATTTGCACATTGGGGGGGGGGGTAAAGTATTTGGACATTGTGAAGTGAGAAAGCAATTCTTAGGCTACTACATAATATGCAGAATGCTAGTACCTAACACATTAGGTATGAGAATTCACTATACTTTACCCCCCCCCTAATCTGCAAATATATAGCCTAAATGTGTTTCTTATTCAAAATAAGTAACGATTCCAACAGATTACTGTGTCAGTACCAGTGTCCAAAAATGGTTGAGTCTAATAAACAGGAATCATGCATGGAAACTTGCTTTTCCACGGTAGTAATGAGGTCAACAATGCTAAACTTTATTACAATACGAGAATTGCAGGTCCGTGCGGAGATACAAATACAGAAGAGAGAATAATAAGGACTTTTTTCCCAAGATAGTGAACGAACAAAACCTATTTGAATATTTCGGCCCTACATCTAAGGGCCGTCTTCAGCAAAGAAAATAATAAATAATAACACACTTACAATAAAAGTTTTCGGTTAAAAGTCTTAGCTGAACTTTTCGTTAAGAAGTAATGATGCCAATACTATTTAAAAAATGGATTTTTTAAATAATGTAGCTGATGAGAGTGCTGAAAGGGAAAATGTGCGCACACACACATATCCCGTATTTAAACGTATTTAGATTATTGGCATACATAAAAAATGTTCCGACACATATTTTGATGTGAGACACATCGTGTAATTGCAATTAATGTATATATTTTCAATTTGGTGATGTGAAAAAGTGGTAAATTCAATGTAGCATTTGATACACGAGATGAAATAGTGCAAAAATAACACTTTACTACCGGCAGTAACCCTGATCATTCCTATACGGTTATCAACTTTTACTATATAAAAATAGCGAACGCTGTACAAATATAGACACCTGAAATATTTATTCTACCTATATGCGTCGTGTTTAGTTTAACCCGGCGGGTTTTATGCAGAGGGGAAAAGCAATGAACCGAGAACCGGTTAGAATTTGACAATAAAAGCGGTTGTGCGATTGACTCTGCCCCAGAGCGATACTTTGAAAGGGACAGTGGTTTTGCCTCGCCTGAAATGTGCAGAGAATTACAATATAATAATAGATGCTTAAAAAAAAGAAGATAATATATAGATTCTGTTTTTTATTGGCTGTATTTATTTATGCTTTAGATACCAATACTTAAAATGACATTTCTTCGATTTTGTAGTTGAGCAATTTATTATTTGAAATATTTTCTTAAGCCTCAGCTAAAAATCAGAAAGAAAACTGAATTGTGACCTCGTCAATAGGTGTCATCACCTAGGCTCATTTGAAATAACAACCCATTCGCTGTCACTAAGTAGGTCAACCACTTTGAGGTCTTGTAGCCTGCTCAACATTATGAAATGCCAGTTTGATTTGTTGGTCGCATCTGGTTTTAGTCTTTGTAGAAAACACCAGAGGTTTTTAAAAGTACAGAGCGGTACTGTAGAAGTCTGGATTAGTAGTTACACTTTTCAACGGTGATTCAGCTGGTAATAAGCAGGGTTGGCATCCTCAGTGATTAATAACTATTTCTAGTGATTTTTATATTGCCTAAAAGAATCACTAAATCAGCCAGTAAATCACTAGATTATTGAAGAAAATTGCTAAGTCAGCCCAAAAATCAATAAAATCTAGCGATTTTTTTCACGGGATGGCATCCCGGACAATAAGTGTACTCTTTATTCTCAGTCCACACTCCTCGTTTTATCGTCTGTCCAACTTAGGTCGCTTCAACATTAAGTTTATCGCCGACTCTAGTGCTGTTAAAACTCATCAAACTCATTAAAACTTATCAGCACTGCAGTTTTTTACTCTAATATAATTCGAGGATCTTTTCCGTTATACCTAGACAGCTATTTAAAGTGTCAACATGATAGTCATTACCCTGAAAATGCACCCCCCACCCCCTGGTGGACAAATATATAGCCCTAATAATATACTTTTTGTGATTCTTTTCATTATTTGATCCGTTGTAAAACCAGTGTGTAGACTTCAGATGCATTTTAAATAGTAGTATAGGCCTAACGAAAAGGTCTGAATTCGGGATACTAAGCCAGAGGAAAATTTTTTTGGAAAATGAGGTTCGGGAAATCGAGCCTATACTATCCAAGGTCTACTAGTGTATGGAACACTGGTCCATCATTCTTTTCCTACCCACAATTTTACTATGTGTGGACCGACAAATCTTTTCAAGTTCAGAGTTTAACTCTGAACTTAAGATGGCTCTCTTGCTTAAAAGATTTGAACGAGTCTCTCATTTACCATACTGTTGATGTTTCGCTACTTTAATGATTTAAATAAAATTTCATTGTTTTGCAAACTGAGTGTTGTCTTAAATTTCCTGTAACACAATATAGGGCTTCCGCCTTGTTAAAAAAATCGTTAGCGACCGCATTATTTATTGAGGTTTCAGCAGATTGCTTATTCGTCTAAGCCATTAGACAACCTGAGCTTATGAAGAAACCCCATCGAAAAGGAAGTCGTTTCCTGTGGCCGTTCAAGTGAAATTGTATATTTTTTCCTAATATCAAAGCCTCAGGTCAACAGGTGTTAGGATATTCTACCTCTTTTACTAAGGAAGTGATTTTCTGTCGTTAGTAAATTTAACACAGGATGACGATTTAAAATCGAAAAGCCTTGTGTACGTCTTTCGCAGTTGTAAGACGTAACGTCGTTTTTACGAGGCTTAAACTAAGGCTGCTACTGGTATAAATGTTATAACAGAGCCAATGCACCAGCGTTGACCTAATAGTCATGTAGCCTAGTTAGCGGATGCATGTTCTATGATGTTTTCTTTACAATTTTTGTTTAATGTTCCATACTGACAACAAATTTGGGGAATGATCGTCAACAAGCAAATTCTAAGGAAATTAATAATATAATGTCTAGCTGAAATGCCCATGACAAGGTTTTTATGCTGTTTCTTGTTAACTAGAGGAAAAGCACCTCCACCTAAGTTCGGCCATTTTTTCTTTAATTTTTCTAAGTTTTACTATATTTATTGCATAATTCACAGACTTTTATGGCTGTGGCAGACTTGACTCCATCTCTCAGCTCTTCTCTACAAAAACCTAGTATCTACCCAAAATCAGGTTTTGAATTAATGATGAACCTCCCCTACCCTTGCTATGGCGGGTCAAGTGGCAGAGCGTATATATTTGCTATACTTTCTGAGATTCGGGGTAGTATATAGAAGTGAAAAAAAAGCATCTGGCCTGTTTTTCCACAACCAAATCCTTGTAGGCCTACCTACATTCTAGGATTATTTAACCTAATATCTACGTCCAGCAGAAACGGAATAACAAACGACAGGAAGAAAACGACATTCGAGAAACCTGTCGACGAAATGCTGTGTCTTACATTTCCTGTTCCAAAAAAGTAAAAAAAAGAAAACGAAATGAGAACATTATTCTGTGATTTTCTCGCATTATTCTGTGATTTTCTCGAAAAAAACGAAAAGTGCAGAAACTAGGTTATGTCAGAGGACAACTGTCCTATCCCTAGAGGTAGATTTATGCGCATGTATCTGCCCACTGATAATTTCTATATTTTATGCTTAATGATTGTTTCCATAGCTTATCTAAATGCTGTATCAAGAATTAGGTTAATATTCTGCGCATGGATTCGAACAAGTTTTGAAAATTGTTTGTACATAAATGGAAGAGTCCCATTTAGTATTCTTGTGAGCTCCTTACGTTTTCATTCAGTCCTTTCCAATTGGCTTGGTATCTTCTTGATCTTGGCACATTTCCAGCGGCTCCGTTGGATGTCTGTTGATTGGAACCTTTTCTTTGATAAGAATGTATATTTATTTTTCTTTTGTTAATCTTTCTCATTTTAACGCTTTTTTATTAAATGCCAAAGTAGCCTACCTCTAATAAAATTACAGTTCGTTTAAAATTTCTATCTTCTCATAGTGTTTTTGTATTTTGTTCCCTTAAAAGGTAAATAATAGGGCATGAAACTGTAGATCCCTACCGGCGATACTTATGCTCCGTTTCTTGACTTTTCAGCCGGGAAGTATAATGGGGACTGGGGCCCCAACATCTGTCAAACTTTTTTTTCAATTACACAGATAAAAAAAGAATCGAAGTAGATATAGTTTAATGTGAAGAAATGTCAATTGAATATTTGTAACAAGCTAGACCTTTTAATAAAATGAATTGTTTTGTTTTTGCTTGCATTACCAATACTGTAACATGAAAATAGTAATATTTTGGTTCGACTGTTTCCCGTTTATCGGGAAATACTTTTTGTATTTTAAGGGAACATTGTTTCACTTTCCGAGCTTGTTGAAGCATCTCCAAGAATAATTTTTCTCTATTGATAAACACAATTTTAAAACAATAATTTTAATAAAGCATTAGAGTATTTGTGAAAAATCACCTTAATGCTAAGGTAACCGAGTTGAAATTTTCACCTTTTAAAATTGACACTGGTTGCTAAACACCATTGCTAACACATTGCTGACATAGCTAGATATGACATAACAGAGATCTACTGGTAATTTTATTACAAATACTGTAACATGAAAATAGGAATATTTTGGTTGGACTGTTTCCCATTCATCGGAAGATCTCTTAAGATTTGCCACAGATTTAAATATTGCGGTCTGCTCAGAAGCCAAGTTAATTTACCATAAAACATAAAATTGCGAAGAAAGGAAGGAAACGGGGACAATAAACAGCCAGTGAAAAAGTTGAAAAATTGTGCAAATATTTTGGTCAAGACCTCCGCTTGACCGTCCTCAGTGCGGAATAAAACTGATAGAAATATAAAAAACCAAACCGTAAAACCAAATCACAATACTAAAATATGATGACCCCTTTCTTAGTAACGGTGAAAGGTTAACTGATTAATTTCTTAAAATTATCTAATCTATCAATTTTAACTTTGATTCTAATTTCTTTGCATTTTTTTAGTTTCAAAGCACTTGAATAGTTTCCAACTTTTTATTTCATGATTGAAGTCGTCAAAGATAAGAAATAATCAAACTGACGTAATACCTTTAGGACAACAAATCACCTATTTTTTTTTCTTTTTACTCGCTTAATCGGCTTACTGAATACTAAAATATATTAAAAAACTTTTTTCACTTTGTTTTCGTTCCAAAACCCCAAACAGGGTTTCGGTTTATAATTTGTTCTTTAGGCGATCTATTTAATTGAAGCTTGTGTATAAAGAAAAAATTCCCTGGATTATTTTCTCGACTCTTTTGAATTTTGATGGGTCTCACCTGTTTTGTTTCAAGCTTTTAGACTGACAGTTTTGTTAGACAGAATATGTGGATAAGACCTGACAGTGAAAGTCACGACTAGCTCTGCTCCAAAGTGCATTTACCTTTGTTTTTCATACTTGATGGTAGACGTTATCAGTTTGGAAAATAATCAGTCCCCGCCCATAGTTTATGCATAAAATAAATCACGAACTCCTGAGTGCCATAAGAATAACTCACGAAGAGATTCATAACTGTTGCATACTCTTAAATGATTAATTTGCCTTTACTTGCTCTTGAGTTGGTAATAAACTGAATATTAAGATCTAACTAGCACCAGAGCCTGTCCTACAGCAGGGACAAAATAGAAAAACAACTCCTGGATGAAGAGGTGGGGACTTATAAGGATGGTTTTGTTGGTAGCCATGGTTGTATCGAGGAGTGGAGGGGGAGCCATAATTTGTATTTATTTTTGAGGTGATAAGGGACCCAGCATGCATTTTTTGCATAGAGATGAGAGATTATGCATGTTATGACTGTTACGTTTTTTTTTTAATAAATCCGAATGAACGGAACTGAACTGAGTCATTTTTGTCTACCGGAAATAATTTTTTGGGCCCTTCCTTCCAACACAAAGTTAACACATCAACACAATTAATATGAAAATCTCTTAACAACCCCCTCGCCCCAACAAAAAGGAGCTGTTCACAATCAGATTTTACTGATACCGAATTTTAGCTTATGTTGTTTTTGGCCATTGAAAATCAGCCAGTCAAAAATGCAATGGAAAATTTGATTGGCTCGAACCAGCTCTCGCTTAATCTCGGTATAAATGAAATCGCATTGTGAATGGGTCTTTACTCGCGAAACTACGCATAAAGAATTACTGAAATTAAGCATAAAATTCGTCATCCTTTTAATTAAACTTGCTGACCATATGTATAATAAGAAACACTCGCTTTTCTTCAGGCATTCGTTGCATATGAAAATATGAAAATAATCATTTTCAAAGTTAAAGGCAATTGATTGGCTGGTAGTGACAGACACTAAATAACTATAAAAGTAGCTAAATTACGGTAAAACATGCTGTCTTAAAGTCAAAGGACTTCTAAGTTTCAATGCATTGTGTAATTTTGCATTCTGAGTTTTTCATGCGGGTAGGACGCCTTTCAGACTAATCTCAAGAGGGAACTCTTCATCCCTTATCCCCTCCACTTTCTTTGAGTTATGTCTGTTTTTGCAAAATGTTTAGTCGATTGTTATAATATGCTGGCAAAATAATTGATTCGGCACTGTCACATGCCTGCCATGATAGTTTTAGCAGAATCTGAGTTCCTTTTAGTTGCTCCGACACTTCATTGTACAGAACAGGAGCTGTAAGTTCAGATCCAGGATATATTTCTAGACATAGAAAGAAAAATATTAATAGATGCCGCAAATGGATAAATTAAGGAACGAACCCTTTTACTAATATTACAATCGGCACTAGTATCAGGCTTATAGTTGACTGACGTATGTCATAAATCATGAAAGTTCTTTGTATTGCGAGGGGCAGATGGGAAAAACACGGGTGGTCTAATCCCCCTTGAATCTTTTATGTGATCATTTTCTTGGTTTTGGATAATGAAATGTGAGGTTTAAAGAAAATTTGGTATGATATTTTTTCGGTAGCCTTATAATAAATAGTTGCCCAAAAATACAGTGTTTTAAAGGGAGTAGCCTAAACATCCTATACCTGCTTCTTAGGATTTATTATATATGCTGTTTTCAACAAAATTTGGTAACATGACCTACGTGTTCCGTAACATGTCTGTCATGTTACTTGAGTAACATGATGTAAAATATTGTACTCCTATATTTGGCATTTTTTCAACACGCTAAATTTTAATGCCTAACTTTCCCCGCTACTGTTATCAGGTGTTTAGTTTTATGGAAACCAAGAACGCATCCAAGATTTTTTCCAGGGGGGGGGGGTACAAAAACAACTTTAAAAAAACGAGCTGACCAACGGATCACAAAGGGGAGCGTTCTAAAATGTTCCTATGGTACTTGTCGGTTATTGCAAACATATTCGAGAATTGCACTTAGGTTACATCTCAGAAAACCGGTTTCATAGCTACAAAAACAAGTGATGAATGATACAATGCATTGGACTTAGACAGAATACGTTGGACTTGCATAATTTGGGCTATATATTTGTACATTAAGGGTGGGGTGGGGGGTAGGTTACGTTGGGTGAGATTAGGTTTCCATTATTTTGTTTCTAAAGTATTATATTATCATCATGATTTGTTATTTTTCATTAGGATTAACCTTCACTTTTGGATTGTTTAAAGTAACCGACAAGTACCGTTCCTTTTTTACTTTAGTATTGTCTTTCGAGTAGCATCCGTATTCAATTTATTAGGGACATTTTTAAACATTTAGATTGGTACTTACGTGTTATCCCGACCACACTCAAGATGTTTGATCTGTTTAAAACCGGTTTCTGTCTTCACTCTCAGATAATCAGCTTAGCCAGAGCGAGATAAAATACTATGCAGGTAAATATATTATATGTAGTCTTGGTTAGGTTAGGTATTTAATATAATGTGTTCTGGACGGCCTGCTATCCATAATTCTCTGTTATAGTTCCCCTAATTTTGTTACTTAAGCTTATATTTTCATCATATTTAGGCATATTTCATTGTGATTAACCTAACTTCACTTCTTGATTGTGGTCGGTATAGCACGTAAGTACCTTAAGATTTTTCCTTTGCCCTCGAAACTTAACGGATCGCTGAAGTTGAAAAACAGAAAAAAAAATACTCCCAGTACAGTAATAACCTTTCTATCAATCTTCCAACCAATTTTAAGTGCAATAAGTCATATGACATGGCGTGCGTACATAGCGTGCGAAGTATCACCAATTTGATGTCCTGTAGTCATTGTGGTTTTGACTGACTCAAGAGAATTTGGCATGGTTTTCAAATGATCTCACTATTTGATTGTATAAATCACATGATCATAATTGATAAAAATCGAATTCTGTGTTCTATTTCCGACGGCCGAGTGATACAAATCTCGTTTCCTTGTTGATACTATTCCACATGCTGCCTCATATTCTTGCTTCCAATCAACTTGTAAGAATTGCCTTGCCCATGCCCAAACCATTGAGTTTATCAAGCAAGGGTCTATCTAGCATTTTGGTTCCAAGGTGGGGGGGATCTATGCAACTAAACGTTAAAAACGAATCTAAAAGTTTGTTGATATGCATTTTTGTTACGTTTTTAAGAACTGGACAAAAATTTATGGGGGGAGGGGGTTCAACCCCCGTAACCCTCCCGGATATGGCATTGGTATCAAGTAGGTTCGCATTATTTCAGGAAAGGAAAACTAAAGTACGGCTCAGACGGCGTTCGTAAAGTACGTAAAGTCGTTCGCAAAGTGTGTTTCCGTAAAGTTTTCACCGCTCATATGAGCCTTGTACTTTACGTGCGTTTTGAGCAGTAAACTATTCAAATTTCTGAAGTATTTCATGTTTCATATTTAACATTTCATCAGGATGAAAGTGAAAATGTCATTTGATGCCTTTTTCGTAAAAGGTAAAAAGGTAAAGGATGCGGCACTAGACTTTATAGTCCCTACCGGCAGTGCTGATCTCCGTTTCTTGGCCCTTCAGCCAGGGAGTGCAATGGGGGACTGTTGCTTTAGGGACTGTTTGCATCTTCAGCCTACAGAGGGGCCCCAAAAGTATTTTATATGAATTATGCAAGAGCATAAAAAAACATCAAATGAAATTTTCACTTTCATCATAGCTAAATTATATGGCCCACTGCAAATTTGCCATGAACTTTATCCCCCCCCTTAATGTGCAAATATATACCCTGGACTGGAATGTACACTATCTTGAACTGTCAACAGCAAAGTTTCAAACCAGAAAAATCATTGCTATTTTTAGTTAACATTATTAAAAAATTCACGCTTAATTGAAATGGTAGGAAACAGTGTATATTTGAGTGGCCTAATAAAAAAGGTTTGAGTTGTTCATGGACTAGAGAAATCATATCTTCAGTTTCCTGATTCTACATTTCCAATTCTGTTTAAAGTTTTGCTCTGGAACTCTTTCCCTATTGGTCAACTTTATTAACTTTACGAAAAAAGTTAACTAAAGTTTAACTTTAATGCTTGCTCACGTAAAGGTTTACGAAAGGTTAACGAAGCAACTTTACAAACTTAGCGGACAACTTTACGAACTTTACGACGCCGTCCTTTAGGCTTTAAGCTTTCTGGTACAGAAACGGAGGTACTATTTTTTTAAACCCTTATGATAAACTTGTATACATTCTTATAAGGATGAGTCCTTGCTTGCTTCCATGCGTTGAAAGGACAAAAAAAAACGTATGTTCTATGATTGTCGGTGATATTTCTGTTTAGATTTAAAGAGTATAGGTAACTTATAACAGCGGGAAATGGCGCTAGCATCAAAGAAAAGTCACCAGCACCTTCTAATCATAGGCTAATCTCTTTAAAATCACTTTAAAGAAAAACTATATGTAAATGTGTTCGAATGCATCGCTGTGATTTATTTTCGTTGGCTTAAAATAAGCCTATATTAGCCTATGTAAATATGTCCTCCGTGAGAAAGGGGGTTCGAGTCCTGGTGTCGCTGGTTATTTGGTTTGGAACGAGAATTAACGGTGTGACTGTAAGCTCAGTTGGAGTCGACCCAGCTCTAAGTATGTACTCGAAATTACCCGAGGGAAAACACCGGAAATGTCGGATGATTTGCCCCCAATCACGAATTGCACTCCTGGTCGAAGCCAGAGGATCAGGAGATCGGTACCTGCGCTACGCAGACCATTCGTCAGCCGGCGAAAAGATTTAAAAAAAGCACGTTGAGATGAAATGATTTATTTCAAAATGTTCTATTTTTAAGACCTAATGTAACCAAGTGTGAGAATTAATTCGTATTTTGTGGTACCTGTGTAATCTGTCATTGTCAGTTCAATTTGGAAATTCTAATGATATTGTTGTAAAGGAACTCCTTCCCCCATTGGTGACAATTTTTTAAAATATAGGGAGAGGGGGGAAATGTTTTTTTCTAAATTTAGGAGGGGAAAATTTGTTGTTTTTCAATTTTTCAGTGAAAATACCCTAAAAAGAAATATTTTTCAAAATCTAAGGAAGGTTAAAAAAAATTAGGGGAAACATGCCCGAAATTATGCCACTCCATCGAAGCGACTGCCCCTCTCCCCGTCCAACTTTAATCTGGAGTACTCAACACACGAAAATATTGCAGATTTGGATTTTTTTTTTTTTTTTTTTTTTTTTTATACCCTTCTGCATTTGAAAATAAGCTTGCATTCAAACTAACCAACCGGTTCGGTCATTTAAATGACCAATCTCCGTAGTAATCCTTTGGCGTCAGGAACGAACACGGCATAACTTCTCCTTATCTGCTGTTATGGACGAAGGAAATTCTAAACAATAAATTGTGCTGTTCTTTACATCTACGCTAAGAACTAAGATATTCTTTGATATACTGCGGGGATAAAACAAACATCCTCCTAAATTACTTCCTCACTCATTTCAGCATTTTCTTGCCTCAGGATATCCGTATATCCCTGGTAGTCTTGATAGAACTTACTTATTTTTGTCGTGAAGATTCTGGTGACTGTCATTAAAAAAAATAACTTCTGTAGACAACAGCCACTTGGCGATAAAACATTTTCGGCTGAGGAAGATGGCAAATCTTTCTAAGTGTAATAAGAAATTGCATATATTTTCTTGAACTTTTTGGGGCCTTTTGAAGAAAGCTATTCAATGGAAGTTCCTGCTGGTCCATACCAGGGATTCGTTTTTAGAAAGCTTAGCGAGGGAGAAGGCATACACTGTGACCCAAATTTATTGTATTTTAAGGAAATAACCCCATTAAAAAAAATTCCCTGCCATTTTAGAAATGTATGGCAGAACCATTGTCATTTTAAAATGGTGAATAACGAGATAACTTACAGTTATTCGCAATGAATTAAACAATCAGTAAATACACAATAAATGCATAAATTGTCTTTATTTTTTTTGGAGCCTTTTGAAGATTTAAAAAAAAAACAAGTTTTTTTTAGCTGAAAATAAGGAGCGACATTAAAACTTAAAACGAACAGAAATCACTTCGTATATGAAGCATCCTCATCAACGCCCCGTTCTTTACGCTAAAGTTTGACTCTTTCTCTCAACTCTGCTTTTTAAAACAGTAAAAAACTTTAGCGTAAAGAGTGGGGCGTTGATGAGGATGCAGCCCCTTTCATATCTGAAGTAATTTCTGTTCGTTTTAAGTTTTAATGTTGCTCCTTACTTTCAGCTAAAAAAACTTGTTTTTTTATTTAATTTCTGAACGTTTTTGAATCAACGCATGTTTTGATTTTGGCTCATCGCAGAGGAATAATTAACACGAAATTTGCAATTTAATTTTTTTTTTAGCTAAATGGCTTTCTTATAGTTTTGATCGAATGATTTTGAGAAAAAAAGGAACGGTGGAGGAAGCCTAGTTGCCCTGCGATTTTTTGGTTACTTAAAAAGGCAACTAGAACTTTTAATTTTTTACGAATGTTTTTATTAGTAAAAGATAAACGTAACTTATAAATTAGCTTATGTAACGAACTTTTGTATTCTCATGTTTTTATTACATATGTGATGGGTTCACCCCCTCGCCAGTACCTCGCTCTTTACACTAGAGATTAAATTTTGTCCCAATTCATTAAGAATGACCCCTGAATCACAAAAGCCGTAGAATAAATAGTTGAAATCACTAAAAATACTTTAGCGTAAAGAGCGAGGTATTAGGAGGAGGTGAGCCCCTCATATGCGTAATAATTTCTGTTCGTTTTAAGTTTTAATGCTGCTCCTTACTTCCAGTTGAAAAAAAAATTTCATATTTATTTTTTCATTGTTTTTTTTTTTAATAATGCTAGAAAATCCTGCGCTCCCTTCATGGAAATTTTCTTCCCCCATGACAAATTTCTCGATGGAAAGTTCCCCCAACATATCCCCCTCTTGTCAACCCCTCCCCCAACCAAAAAATCCCCCTGAAAACGTTTGTACGCTTCCCAATAAGCACTACTATATTTAAGCACTGGTCAAAGTTTGTAACTTGTAGCCCCTCCCACGGGGACTTTTGGGGAGTAAGTCGTTCCCAAAGACATAGTTAGAAGGTTAATCTTTTCATATTTATTTTTTCATTGTTTTTTTTTTAAATAATGCTAGAAAATCCTGCGCTCCCTTCATGGAAATTTTCTTCTCCCATGAAAAATTCCTCAATGGGAAGCTTCCCCAACATATACCCCTCTTTTCAAACCCTCCCCCAACCAAAAAATCCCCCTGAAAACATCTGTAAACTTCCCAACAAGCATTACTATATGTAAGACTGTTCAAAGTTTGTAACTTGTAGCCCCTCCCACGGGGACTGTGGGGGAGTAAGTCGTTCCCAAAGTCATAGTCATAAGGTTTTTTTTACTACGCTGAATAAAATGGCTATCTCAGAATTTTGATCCGTTGACTTTGGGAAAATAATTAGCGTGGGAGGGGGCCTAGGTGCTTTCCAATTTTTGGGTCACTTAAAAAGGGCACTAAAACTTTTCATTTCCGTTAGAATGAGCCCTCTCTCAAGATTCTAGGACTACTGATACGATCACCCCTGGGAAAGAAAAAAAAAAAAAAACAAACAAAAAAACAAACAAATAAACACGCATCCGTGATCTGCCTTCTGGCGAAAAATACAAAATTCCACATTTTTGTAGATAGGAGCTTGAAACTTCTACATTTAGGTTCTCTGATACGCTGAATCTGATGATGTGATTTTCGTTAAGATTGTAGGACTTTTAGGGGGTGTTCCCCCTATTTTCGAAAATGAGGCAAATTTTCTCAGGCTCGTAACTTTTGATGGGTATAACTGATCTTGATGAAACTTATATATTTAAAATCAGCATTAAAATGCGATTCTTTTGATGTAACTATTGGTATCAAAATTCCATTTTTTTAGAGTTTTGGTTACTATTGAGCCGGGTCGCTCCTTACTACAGTTCGTTACCACGAACTGTTGGAAAGCAACTCAATGGAAGGTCCCGCTGGTTCATACCAAGGATACGTTTTTAGAAAGGTTAGCGAGGTAGAAGGCATACACTGTGACCCAAATTTATTTTATTTTAAGGAATTAACCCCAATAAAAAAAAATTCCCTACCATTTTAGAAATCTATGGCAGAAACATAGCCATTTTAAAATGGTGTATAATGAGATAACTTAGAGTTATTCGTAAGGAATTAAACATACAATAAATACACGGTTCTAATCTCCACAAAGGCTCCTTGGCCTATAAAAGGAGTAAGACACTCGATTCACTTAAATTTTTAATTCAAATAGAAGAAAAAGGAAATAAAAAAAGAATATTAAAAGAATTATAATGTCATTCAGCAAAAATAATGAAAATGTAATAAATAAATAAATAGAAAAAAGTAGACTTCAATCAATCCTTCACAAAACATAAACATTAAAAAAAAGCCAAAAGAATTTTAAGAATAGTTTGGGGAAGCTAAAAGAGTGAACCCTTCTAGCTGATTCAGGCATCATATTCTGTACAAATGTCTCGCTGTTATAGGGTTGAAGTCTGGCCGCACGGAGGGAGTAAAGAAATTTGAATACGATTCATATTACAAAAATGACAATTAGATTGAGATGAGGTAAGAGACAGTGGAACTCTAAGGGACTCAGGGTGATTACCCTGAAACTGAAAAAAGTAATATATACACTCGAAAGTTTCACACAAATTCATACAAACTGTCAAAAGCAAGGCCGTATCCAGAGGGAGGTGGCTACCGGGTTTAAACCCTTTCCTCCAAAAAAGGGGTACGGCTCGTGAAAATGTAAAAAAATGCATATAAACATTTTATGTGCTTTTTAAAGTTTTTTGTAGCCCCCTTCCTCCCCCACCAAAAAAATATACCTCCCCCAAACAAAAACCCCGAATAGGCTACGCCTTTGGTCAAAGATGTACTTTTTGCCACAAGACAGCACTTTCAAAAGTGTGGGTCGCAACGCGGCAACGGATAAGGAAATTTTGTGAAAGCGCACTTTCTTTTGCATATTATGTTTATAAAATGTGTTAAGAATGTGTCAAGTTTGTAAACTACAGAAAATGTCGTCCACCAATTTGCAAACTTTCTTCAAATTATGCGAGGAAATAGGGAGACATTATAAACACCTCCTTTGGGATTGTGATTCACGGTGGCTTTCAAAAGGAAACGTTTTAAAATGTCTCTTTGGGCTAAAAGAGAAAGCTTTATTATTTCTGAGTTTTACATCTAAGGATAGATTCCAGATTTCGAGTGGTTAATAAAATAAGCATATTTGCAAGATGTATTTGCTGCATTTAATGAACTAAATGTAAATTTGCAAGGCTTTGATTATATGTTTTCGAAGCTTTCGGAAAGAGTCGCTGCGATAATAAAAAAAAATGAGTTTTGAGAAACAAGAGTTTTAATTATTTTGAGTTTTGTAACTCAAAATTTAAAAATTTAAAGAAATATTTAAATTTAATATTTATATATAATATATTAATATATATATTATATATTATTAATTATTATATTATTAATATATATATATATATATATATATATATATATATATATATATATATATATATATATATATATATATATATATATATATATATATATATATATATATATATATATATATATATATATATATATATATATATATATATATAAATATATAATATATTAATATAATATTTATATATAATATATAATATAATATTTATATATTAAATTTAATATTAATATATATAAATTTAATATTTATATTTAAAATTTAAAAAAATATTTAAAATTTTTTTAAATATTTATGAGTTTTAATATTTTGTGGAAACCCATGCAAAATATAGTAGAGGAGATTTATATTTAGAATCACTATCAATGTTAATCCTGACACTTTACTAAAAATAGTTTTAAAGATTGTTTTCCAGATATTCCTTCAAATTATATATGAGTATAATAGAAGTATGTGTTTATTTCTGCTCGTTTTATTTTTAATATGGCTCTCTACTTGTTTGAATAACTTCTTGTTTTTTGAACATATTTTGTATAGATTATCTTGAAGAAAGGAAGAATAAGAAATTGGATCTTCGAGGCTTGCTATCGTTTAGAGGAAATCCTATTTAATCGATGCAAATCTTTGTTTATTTTCCTTTCAATCCTTTAATTGCTTCCTTTTAGGGCGTTGTCTCCATCTTTTGAAGATGCATGGTTCACTGAAGTTTTGTAAATAATTGAAAAGTCACTTTCTAAACATTCAACTAAAAAAATAACGCTTCGCTCAAACACTAAGCGATGCGTATCTCTCAATCGGCGCCTACTTTCAAACCCTTTTTGTTTCCAGCCTGGACTAGCTGACGCCTTTTGAAATTAGTTTGTTTTAGTTGGCAAATATTACTTGAAAGAGGGCAAATAGGTTCGAAACAGTTACTCAGCCACGAGCAACGGGATTGATTTTCCTATGAGTCTGCTGTATAAAAGTGAAAGATAAGAGCTTTGGAACAGATAGTAGCCTTCGGGACAGATTTTTGGTGTAAAGCTTAGAGATGAGGTGCCGCCAAACACTACTTGTTATTGACGGGGTGGTTCTAGTCCACCCAGTATACATCATTAAAGTGTGGCATTTGTGGCTGGGATGTTTAAATCTTTCCTAACGACATCCTCAGGGACTACCTGCTTTTCGTTTGGCTGACAAGCCAACGCAATCTGTCATCCTTCATGTCTTTCGCATTCATTCACGTCTTCGCGTCTTTTGCAATCTGTCATCCTTCATCCACAGAATGTGTCCTAGCCATAGCAGTAACCATGCTCGAAAGTACTTTCGAGAAATTTTTTTTCTAAAGCCGCAAAATACAGCTTTTCAGCCCTAAAAATCGCCTTTAAAAGTACCTGATGTGCAGAAAAAATCTTATGATATTTTGAATAATACATTAAAAATGTGTATAGTGTATAAAATAACTGATTCTTTTCGAAAGAATCACACGAAATTTTCCAAGAAAGAGAGGGTTCCAAGAAAGAGGGGTCTGCTGATTCAACAGTGTGTTTAAAGTCAACTATTCTATATTTCACAATAGCTCTATTGGGACGATCTGGAGAAGGGCTTCGTACTTCTTTTGTAGATCTAAACCATCTCTGAAAGTCTGGCCGGTTATGCTTACGAAACTAACTTTTATTTTCCCATACATTTAAGGTCGTTTTCTGCCTTTGCTTGGTGGGACTACGGTTATTCAATTTTCCTTTTAATTTTAAGTAGTATTTCAGATAATCTATTTAAGATCTGTTTCAAACAAATGTTTATATCTATCATATTTGGCGCCATAATTGTGTTTCAATTTTTGTTCTTTTTGTTGGATTATAATGGGTATCGTCTTGGTATTGTCTTTTGTGTGACCCTCAGACCCCTCTAAATTATTCTGCAACCCTTAGGGTTATAGCAGCTGGTTTGCCACTTCCTTTGAAACTGGTTGTGTTGGTCGTTTTTTAAAGCTTCGGTGCAATATTGCCAATGCATATAAATTAATATAATATAGTTAATATAACATATAAATTAATAATATAACATATAACATATAAATTAATATAATATAATTAATATAATATAATATAGGGAAACCACCCCATCAAAAATAATAATAAATTAATATAATATAATTCAGTATAATATTAGCTAGCCTAATATAGTGTAGCCTATAGTATAGTATAATAATAATTATTGTATTATAATATAATAATTATATTATAACAATAATAATAATTATATAATCACAGTCGACGGTAACTTAGCCTGAAACTGTTCAAACCGTTTCTTCTGCTGTAGGCCCTCCTTTTCGCTACTTTAGTTTCTACTCTGGTTGCAGAGCTTACATTGAAGCTGAACTTTTTTTTTCCTAGAAAAGGTGTTAATTAAACATAACATTATTAACAAACTCGGAACTTAATTATTAAGTATAAGCTGAAATAATAAGAGCTGAAGAGTTACATTTATATGTTTTTAAACTTGTTTAGCCATTGACAGCGGAGACGTGGCTAGCCCAATTTTGGGCGGGTGAGAGGGGTAGGGGGTGCGGGATTTGGCCGACCATCTTGAAATTTTTAACGACTTATTTTCGGATCAATAATAAGTGCCTTTTAAATCAAAATTATTATCATACAAAATCCATTTAGGCCACTATTTTTTTTTTGGGGGGGGGGGGTGTTAGACCAATCTCAAGGGCGTAATCCATCTCCCCTTGCGCAGGTATGTCAACATTATTGAATACGTGTTCTTATTGTTATCAGTCGGGACAACCATTGCGTTTAGTAATTAAAATCGAGATTTTGGATGACGTTATTTCAATATATCTACTTTCTTCGACCAAACTTGTTAACTTGTAGATCCATGAGAGTAATTAGGGGGGTATGCAGTTCCCTCCTACAAAACTTATCACACCGAAGAAAGTCCTTAATAGCGAGTGTAAAGATGAAGTCGTGATAGAAAATGGTAAATTCGAGCCTCCATCCCCATGGATGACTGCTTGGCTACACCAAGAAAATCTCTAGCTGCGCTCACATTCAAATCACTTTATTAATTTAAAAAGCATGGACCATGTGGGGTCGGTCCCAACTTCACCCTTATATAGGATATCTGAACGTAAGGATAAGGTACGGGCACAGAGAGAGGAAGGTTTAAGGTCTATATCCCCTGAAATGAGAATGTTTAAGACTACCCTGTTTCGGTGGTCAACTTGCCTCCCCCTCTCTCCTCCCAAAAACGATTCTGAAGATCTTTAGGGTTTTCGTAGAATTTCTTTTTTTTTCTTACGAATTTCTCAATTTAGGCCCTTTTCTCAAAGTTCGCTCTTTTTTATGTATACAGTCTATTACCTATTATTTCTTTAATTTATGTTCATCCTTCTTTAGCCTCTAACTTCGTCAAAATAAAACATAAATTAAAAAGAAACTAAATCAACGAACAACTAAATACTTTTGACCTTTTGCCATTTGCCCCACCATTCCCACGAAATATAAAAACAAATACAAGAGTAATTAGATATATTTATGCCTGGCAACCCACAAGCTTCGTTCTGACTTCCTTATTTTCAAATTATAAAATTCAGCATCTGACTTACAAAAAAATAGGCAACAATATAATTATTCAGTAATCTTAACTGTTGACCTAAGGCTAAGGATGTATCAAAAACCTTGAAAAATTCTGACAGAAAGAATCCAGGTAGGGGGTCCTCCCATCGATTCATTATCTGCAATTGACTGCATTTAGTTAATGGTCTCGAAAGATCGGAGCTGGAGGGTGTTATTGAAAGGAATTACTTATGTATTTCGACATTTAAGTGTCTTAAAGATTGACTCATTAAGTAAAATCCGCCCCAATAGCTTTTAGCTATGAGTTTTCAAAAATGTTATTTTAATGAACATGTGGTTAAGGTATGTACCTCTAAATTTTTCTTTGGGCTAGCCTCTTGTTTTTCTTTTTTTTTATTCTTTAGACCCTTTCACGAAAACCTAGGGAGGGCCAAGGTCACCAGTTCGTTTCACGGCGATACCCGATTAGCAGATTTGCACACAGACGGGGTAAGTGAAACCGTAGAACCTTGAAACGTGGGTACTTTTCATTCCTTTAAAACTAGAGATGAGTAAATATAGGCAAGTTCGCTTTTTTTTTGGGGGGGGGGCAACTCAATCAGAAAACTTCAAGATTTCGTGAGAGAGGGGTACGGGCTTGAAAAAATATATTTCAAAAATCTGATTTATATCTAGTCGATTCATTTTTGTAGTTATTTCTAAGTGAATAAAAACATGGAAAAGGAAAGGAAAATAATGATTTTACCTATCCAGCATAACACCAAAACCCCTTCAAAAAGGGAAACTTGAATAAATTGAAGATGACAGCTTTTCTGTCTTAATTTTGTTTGAATTCACTCAGTATTTTGTTTAAAGGGAAACTCCTTTTATCTAACAACTTGAACAGAAAAGTCCAGTCAACTATGGTTTGGAGTGAATTCTCTCCCCCACAATATTTTTAACATCAAATTTCCCTTTTTTGGCGGAAATTCACAGGACATCACACTTTTATCATGATTCCTTGGGACAGTTTTCACTACACATCGGCTCCCTTATGAAGGACACATGTCGATGACCGTTGTTGTATCAACTCCTTTTTTCAAGGTTCACCTGATCTCTGTGTATGGCCCGCTGGTTAGTTCACGAACATGTTGCCGTACTGGTTACAAGTGATGGTATTTTATCCCACTACGACTAATATAAGTTGTAATTAAAATGGAAGATAAGAATAGCGACGAAGACCACACTGCCTTTCCATAACCAACAAACACAAAGTAGAAACAATAGGCAAAATCTTGTCAAGACAGTGGAAATCAATTCAGTGGATATTTCGGCCCTATGTCCAAGGCCCTATATATCCATATATATATATATATATATATATATATATATATATATATATATATATATATATATATATATATATATATATATATATATATATATATATATAAACTTACATTAAAATTTGAGAATTAAAACTAATGATGTTTAAAAAAAAAACTTTTTAAAAACAGCCCTAGTATCCTTACCTCAACGAAGTTCAACCAGGACTCAACAGGCCCTTGACATAGGGCCGAAATATCCACTGAATTGATTTCCACTGTCTTGAAAAGATTTTCCCTATTGTGTCTACTTTGTGTTTGTTTGTAAAAGGAAGTTGTATATAAATGCTGCATATCGAGATAGCAATACATGATAGAAATATACCTACTTCGTTGCTTCCACCTTTCTGCGTATTAAATTACTATCCTAATATCATAGCACATGTAACCGTAGTGGCAAATTTGGCTGAATTTTTGGTAAAGTTGGCTAAAAAGATACTTGCGTATGCTGCCATTGCACCATCACGGAGACTAGTCATTTTAAAATATAATACAACCAATTAAAAAAAAAAATAACGAATATGACGGACTTACTTTATTGCTTGGTTCCAGCGCAAGTATCACGGGAGTTTTGAAATTTTAGCCTGCTTAAGAAAATTTTACGGCAATATTTTTTACTCTGGCATGCCGTTTGAGAATCCGTGTTCTAATCCGAATTTGTAAAGAATGTAAATAATAGATTTGAGTTGTCAGCCTTGAGTCTGGGGAGCTTCCCGTTAAACAAATTCCCATGCAACATCTGAATTTCAAATGTTAGGTGATTACGCCTCGTCCTGCTGGAATTATATGTAAAAATAAGTATTAGATTTGCTTGTTAGAAATTTGCTACTACCTCAAGGGAAAACGGGGAAACACGTGGAAACGAGTTAAGCTTGCTATAATTATATTCATGCTGTTATAAAATATACCGTTTTACTTGTTATTTTTTTTTCACATTAATTTCTGTTACCATGATCACTGAACCTTACAAGACAAAGCTAACAAAATTAAGATTTAATTTGATGAATTTAATAAAGATTGTAAATAATTTACAAGACAAATACCTTACAAGACAAAGCTAAGAAAATTAAGATTTAATTTGATGAATTTAATAAAGATTGTAAATAATTTAATTGAACAAAGATATACCTTAATAAAGATATTAATTAAATAAGATTTAATTTTGTAAACTGCTCTAATGTGTTTTGATTTGCGACTCCCAAAGCGTACTTACTTATTAAAGAAGACAAAAAAATTAACCGTCTAAAGCTTATTTCAAACCATAAAACCCCTCTACCATGGCTTTTATTGAAGATTATGAATGTTCATTTTGTTCCTAAGCGTCAGTTTGAGCAGGAGTTAAAAAGTAATTGTTTCACTTGTCACCTTTATGCAATGACATCTGCTCACCTCAGCCTTTGTTCTCATAGGAAGTCAAAGAATACAAAAATCGATTTCCATAGTTACAGAGTACATCAATCCACATGATAAATTAATAGTCTGTATGTTGTTAACACATAGGAACGACATAAATAAAGATAAATGATTACACAGACGTGGCATCTAGTATGTCTTCCTTTTAAAACCTGGTCTTTTAAAACTATATATATATATATATATATATATATATATATATATATATATATATATATATATATATATATATATATATATATATATATATATATATATATATATATATTTATATATATAAATCTTTCTTTTAAAATATGACCTTTTGTTTATGTGACTCTTCATGTCTCAGGAGTGTTACCTCAAAAGGTGTTGTTTTTAGCTTTAGGAATCAAGTTTTTATGCAGACACGTAAATTGTTTTCGGCAATTTGTATGAATAAATATCATCGCAACATTTAAGTTTTTTCGAGGGGGTAAGGGCTTGAAGCACTATTACCCTGTGCGTGCACCTGTTTGCATCTATTGTGGTATGATTTTTTAGAAAGAGCCAATGCCTCTCTTATCGGATATAAGTTTAGCTCTGTTTGCCCCTTTTTTCATTTTATTTCAGCCGCTTAATTGGGCCTATTATTATCATTATCATAGACCAAATCAACAAATTGAGTCAAAGCTCTGGCCACAAAAGTTCATTGCCACCACATAGGCCACTGATTTCCATGGCAACGGAAAACATATTTTTCCTTAATACATTAATTGCCTATGTATTTTTAAAACGTGGTAACCATATAGGTAAAGACAAGTGAATGTAAAAATGTGGCAGTTAGTAGATCTTTCTTTTAAAACGCGACTTTCATGTTCATTACCTTACAGGATACTGTCCCTTGAGCACCAAGTTGATGTGTTTTTAGGCTTATAAAAATCAATTTTTATGCAAATACAAGCACAGATCAGCTGATGAGAATTGTATGAAAATTAAATCATCGTAAATAATTTTGGGGGTTGGGGTGGGACATGATGCATCTTTCCCCTGTTTACTAGCCTTTTTGAATGTCTTGTGGATTTTTTCAGTGTGAAAAAAGGGACTTTCTTGGCACTAATTCTACCGCAGTAGTTCTCAAGCTCTTTTGCTAAAAAGGACTAGGAGTGTATAAAAATATAGATAAATCTCTCGCAATGAAAATGAAAAATATTAAACGCCAGAAAATTGTTATAGCCCTAAAGCCAAATCAAAATACAGCATGCTTCGATCTAAAAAAAAACTGTTTCTAAAAATAGTGGGGAGCTTTCACCCCCCTCAGAACCCATATTATATCTCTTGGAAGTTGGAGGTTTCACTTTTAAATTGTGAAAATTGGGCTTAGACATGTAGTTTTTAGGCAAAAAGCACCTTCTTACCACAAAAATATCCGTTGACTCCCCTTCCAAAATTTAATCTGCAGCTATGCAATGCGTTACAACTGTTAGTATTAGGCCCAAGGGTGTATCCAGGATTTTGTTCGGGGAGGGTGTTTTTTAGTGGTTACAAAGGACTTTACAAAATGTATCAAAAAATTTTTTTCATTTATTTTTGTTGCTTTTTGCGAGTCGAAAAAATTTCGTGGGGTGGATATCTAAACCTGGTAACCCCCCCCTAAATTTGGTCTTGATCAGGCCTACTGCATCAACGGGTAAAAATGCCTGTCTATTGTGTATGAACTAATTTGGGAATGAATCCGCCACTGCTCGGCAGTAACTGGTACATTATGGAAACACCTATTCAGTCGTTTTAAACGAATTGGTAAGCAGGAAAAGCGCTTAGGGTTATCAGATTCGTTTGAACAGCGCTCCTTTTTGGTTAACCCCCGTCAACTTATAAGACAATGCAAATTTTCCTTGTGGAAAAAGTTGTTATGGGTGATTTTAAATTTGATGAATTTTATATACTTGGAATCAGTATAAAAGAAGACGATTCTTGTCATTTTCAAATATTATTATCAAAACTGAGGTGGAATATCTAACTTTCATATGGATTGGACTTAAGCTGACTCATGAAAGGTGATTTATAGAAGAAAAAACTTTATAATTTTATAAATGGGAAACAAGATACCAGAATGCAACTCAAATTGTAATAGCAAGTTCAGCATATCTGAGAGCCCAGTGCTCGGGTTCCATCTGAAACAATATTTTTTCCTGGATTAATCGACACACATTCAAGATTTGACTCATGTCAGAGCGTAAATGAATAAATATGTAAGATTTATGAGAATGTTTCGGATGATGAGATTTACATCTATTCCGTCAATCTTTTCCTTTCGTTATCATTCACATCAATTTTGACGGTAACTAACCTGTTTCTGGGGTGATCAATTCTGTATTTCGGCCAACCAAATTTCCTTCTCAAGACAATTCAGCCGAAAGAGGGAAAAAGCGACTGAAATCTTAAGGATTGAAATTTCAAAACTCCAAGATGATCATTATGAACTACACCTGTGTGTAACGCGAGGAAGATTAATTAGAAAAAATGGAAAAGAATGGAAAACAAAAGCAACTGAAATATGCTTTTTCATGTAATAGAAAAAAAAATGATTAGGGGAAATTGAGGTTTATTAAGATTAGTGTTGGTTCCGTTGATCCGTACCTTATATGTCATAGCTGTACCCTCCCCGTTGGTATAATCAGAGGATGAGATTTTCTATCGTTACCCCTGATAAGAGTGATTGAGACTTCCAGACTCTAGTGTATACTGAGTAGACACACAAATCCATGTAACAAACATTTCACCAGGCGACTATTGCATAATTTTTTCTAGGGGCGCCAAAAACAAACTAATTTGATATTGAAAAAAAATATTTTTTGGATCTTAAATCTGGGCTTTAGCGTCTTTTCTAAAGTTTTGACTGGGACACTATGGCACACTTCTTCGAATGGACCACCATCTTTTGACCAGAATTTGTACTTCTGATGTTCTTTTAACAACCGGGTTAAAGCGAATAATTTCTATGGTGCCACAAAAACTAGTAATTTGGGTCGTTTTGTTATTAGTTTTACATATGTTAGTTTTCTCAGAGGCTTATTCATTTGTGCTCTTTTGATGTGCTTACCTGCATGTTTAGGTTTCGCGTCTGGGCTGTATTAAGGAATTTCAACTCTCTATGTTTGCTTCTTTTCGTTGCTTTTTTCAGTTATTGTGATAACGGGTTTTCTACCCATGCACAAGCTCTGCTTCTTGGGTGAACTATTATTTTTTGTGACTAATTTAAATAAAGAATTTCACAACAACAACAAAATATATTTTCCATTAAACATAATTCAAAAATTGTCGCGTGGATACTTGTGAGTCCGTCTTACTATTGTTATTACTGTAGTAATAATGACAAAAAAGCCACAACGTGTGTTAACGCACGAAATGTTCCATAGTTTATTCTCATGATGAATACTGGAGGTGAGCCATTAAACTTTTTCCAGTTGGTTTATCTTCGTGATTTGGCACCGTTTTCTCTCTTTGTGTCGTAAAGCATAAATGTTGTTGTTTGTCACTCTGTATTTTACAACTAGGTTTTTGTGGTGTTTCTGGATATATATATATATATATATATATATATATATATATATATATATATATATATATATATATATATATATATATATATATAAGAGCCCTTGTGTTGGGTTGTTGCCTCTGAATTATTTGTCTTAACTGTTTTTATTGTTTGGTAAATGACGACACATACTACTTATTGACGACACGACTGCCTGTCCATGGATTATTCTTTATGGTTGATTGTGTATGGCTATGCTGTTTGACCTATGTCAAACAGAATAGACCAGCATCAAGTGCTGGTCTATATTAATCACTAATGTAGGAAAACAGTCTTCCTTTTCTCCTTCTGTCTTTTGTTGTTTTTTTTAATGTGTTTGTGCTGTTGCATTGGTGATTTCTCTTTTCATTATATATATATATATATATATATATATATATATATATATATATATATATATATATACTAGCTGTTGGGGTGGCGCTTCGCGCCACCCCAACACCTAGTTGGTGGGGGCGCTTCGCGCCCCCCCCAAGCCCCCCCGCGCGCGTAAGTCGTTACGCGCCATAATAGTTACGCGCCATTGTAGTTGTGTCCCTATGTCCCACCTGTGAATATAGATATATATATATATATATATGGTTTTAACTACGTAAAACTTGCGAATATACAACATTCTTTGCTGTCCCATTGTCTTTGCATATAAATAGATTGTCAGGTTATCCCCCTGTTTCCCCCGGTGTCCCCGTTGTAGTTGTGTCCCTGTGTCCCGGTCGTTATTTATATTCCCTGTGTCCCGGTCGTCATTTGTATCCCGGTGTACCGGTCTGTATATACATTCGTTTTTTAGTTTTGTTTTTCTCCTTTATTTTTTTCCTTTTTTTTTCTTTTTTAGTTTATTTAGATTTTTAGATTTTTTAGTTTTTTTATTAGTTTTTAGTTTTTTTTTCTTTTTAGTTTTTTTGTAGTTTTTACCTTCTTTTTAGTTTTGTTAATTTTTTTTTTTACTTGTGTCCTGGTCGTCATTTATACTCCCTGTGTCCCGGTGCTTTGTTGATTGCTAATCGAACATTCCTTTTGTCCTGGTCGCTTTCTCTTTGAGTGTCGTCATTTATTTTTTTCTTTTTTAGTTCTTTTAGTTTTTACCTTTTTTAGTTTTTTTTTAGTTTTTAGTTTTTTTAGTTTTTTACCTTTTTTTAGTTTTTTTAGTTTTTTAGCTTTTTTATTTTTTTTATTAGTTTTTAGTTTTTTTTGTAGTTTTTGCCTTTTTTTAGTTTTTTCAGTTTTGACGTCACCTAATCCAGTTTTTTCAGGTGACGTCACCTGACACATCCATCCACACATCCATCCACACATCCACAGACAGACAACTTATTTTTATATATATAGATATATATATATATATATATATATATATATATATATATATATATATATATATATATATATATATATATATTATTTCATTGCAATTTTATTGTAATTAATTATTTAAATTTTGTTTTAGTTTTTTTCTTAGTTTTTTTCATGGAATGTTTTTTACTTTTTTTTTAGTTTTCTTTAATTTTATATGTAAATTTAGAGTGTAAGTGAAAGGCACTGAATCTGAGTGAATCTATGTTTAAGCAAAGACAATATTTTGCTTTGAAGCTAACTTTTAGCTAAGAATGTACTATACGATGCATAGTAAAACACATCGAACATGCCTGGCTGTGTCCGAAAATCTTTATAGGAGGTTTGATTCCCTCGGAAAAATTTTGGCTTGAATGGCAACCCCCTCGCCCTATGAAAAAAACTCCGATCCAACCATAATTAATTGGTATATCTACGTAGGCCATACCCAACTGTGACTACCCGGTTTAACCTCCTCCCTGGAATTCGAAATAATCATAAAGATGCATAGTTCTTGGTTAGGTAATGCACAATTAGCTTTCCTTGACAAACTCCCCCCCCCCCCGAAACATGTTAAACCACTTCAAAACGCAAATCTTGACTATACGCCAGTTGATTGTGCATTGAAGTTGTGAAGAGGAAAATATTTGTTGGGCGCTCTCTGAGTGTTGCAGTGTTTTAACGCCACCGCGGTTTTCCGTCTCCATCTGTTTTCCGCCACCTTTTAATTCAGGTAGGCCAGAATAGACATAGATATAGACATAGACATAAGAACAGACATAGACATAGACATAGACACAGATATAAACAAAAACATAGACCTAGACATAGATATAGACATAAACTAACCTAACCTGTCTATTATGACCCAACTAATCCTCTTAATGATGCAAGATTTCCTGGGTGGTGGAAAACATACGTTGGCAGAAAACCGCGGTGGCGTTAAAACACCCACTCCCTCTCTGAGAGTCTAATGGGTCTCTGAGAGGGAGTCTCAAAACTGAAAAATAAAAAATTACGCAATCATAAATTAATTCATTATCTATAATTTATAAAATTGAAAAGATTCGATTCAAGCATTTGGAACATATGGACCTGGAAACAAATGTACTATGAACTACCAGTGCCTCTTTAAAAGTCTCCCCAGCTTCTCCCTGCACGCGTCTCCTTTTGTGCAGATTTGATCTAAAAAGGAATGCAACGCTGGATATTAAAATTCCGTTGGTCGAACACAAAAGCCATTTTTCAAACGGTTCTTTATTAGCTCCAAAAATGGCACCGGAAATTGGCATGCTGCTTTGCCTACTTTAGTTTTGTGTGTAATAATTTATAGGGACCAGAATATGTGTGTAATAATTTATAGGGACCAGAATGGTATTCTATCAGAATGGTAACAGCTAAGAAGCTATGAAATATTAGAACTAGGTAAGTTCAGTGGGATAAGGTGGGTAAATAGTAAGAAAATGCATTCGTCTTTCGCCTACACGTAAGTATGTTGAACGTAATCATCAACACCCACAGGGAGGGGTGTAGACCTGCTGGGCCTCTCTCTTTAAGTTCAAAACAGACAAAGAAAGAAAAATTAAATATTAAAATGAACCCCACTTTTTTTTTTACATAAAAAGAAAGATGGGAGGAGTCCCAACTTTCAAAAAATTGTGCGAACCTGGCGGAGGTCATTATTCGTAGCGTAAGTCTGTCATGTGTAGTTCAACCTATGTATTACCTGATGTGGTGGAAATATCACCCGTGGGACAAAACAAGTGGTGCTCCAGGTGGTTATGGGCAACCTCCTTTTCCCACATTTTTACTAGCTGAGTATGTTTTTCTTCTTTTATATGGTGCCTGTACATCTATACTGTTCGAGCAACTATTCAGTTCAAATACCAAAATGTATAACATGCACATAAAAGCTCCCAATTATCTTTTTTTTTTCTTTTTTAATAGCAAAACTGGTCTATTAAACCATATGTAAAATGAATGTAATTATTCTAAAAGCATATCTTGCATCGTCATCAAATATAGTGCCATACCAGGAAAGATATTATACTATGTCATTTTTGCTTTCTATTAAAAATGGAAACAATTTGGTATAAGTGCCATAATTATCACACGGCAGTTTTAGAGCGCTAGCTTCTACCATTCAACGCATAAAAATAGCCTATTCCATACACCACCTACTTTGCTAGTGTAATCACTATAATATGAACAATCAAATACTCTTGTAAAACTTCACAAAAAATACCTGTATGTTGTAAAGGTTAATGCAGAAATTTTGTAGAGATTCTGATAATTTAAACAATGGATTTTGGCCGTAAAAATACTTTCAAACTAGTAGCTTATGACAGCATTTTGCTGGTATTGTGTAGCCCAATTTGCTTTGTATGTTTAAATTTTATTTTTTGGTATCCAACACTTGACAAACAGGGTTTGGTCTCAGGACCTTGTCCTTCCCCATTTCAATATGTTGAAAATTTCTATTTTTTCTTATATTTTCCATATAACACGCCTATGTTTTTGTCTTTTGGGGTAGTTCCCCCCGCTGAAATTTTACCCAACCCGAAACGAAATCCCAGTGTATGCGCCTTCGTGGAAACGTAAAACTTGCATACAACAGGATTTAAGACAGCAGTGATATTTTGTATACTTTTTTTATATGCACTTTTGCTACGGTTTTACGAGTCTGGCAAAATTTTTGGAGTTGACTTGCAATCCCCCTACTTTGCCCCCTGGATACGGCCTCGGTCAAAGGTAATATGGAAAACGGTGTTGTCGCTACTGAATTAGCTTCAATTGACAATTGTTTTTCATCACAAAATTTCTTTCAAATTGTTCTGTTTTGATTGTCCGTTGCTGCTGTGGTTCGGTTTTTACCAGGGGTGTGAATTTACAAAATGTAGGGGAAGGGGTAAAATTAAAATTTGAAATGATGGGGAGATTATATTGTTGCTATTCAATTTTTTCAGCCACAATACCAAAAAACAAGATATTTTTCAAAATTTTGAGGGAGACCAAAACATCAAGGGCGCTATTGTCCCCTCCCAGTATGCCTCCGTTTTTATACTTGATCACAGCCACCGCTGCAACGATGATTAAGAGGTATGGTCCCTTAATTTGTCGTCAGGTCGATTTGTGGCCAACTTGACTTCTAACACTGGTTTGACTTCCTCATAATGCTAACTGGCTATTACGAGTCGTTTCAAATCCAACTTGTTTTTTATTTAATTTTAAAACGCATTTGAGACACCTGACACTAAGACAAAGTCAGAATCAGCAAGTGCCAAGAAACTGGCTGGGAAAATAGCACGGAATTAGTCTAGCAGTTTTGCCAATTCTAAAAGAGCAATGGTGTAAACCAGGAACATTCACAAGGGGGGAAGGGTTAGTACCCTGAGCTTCATCCCGAAACCGTAAATTGTCTTGAATCCATGGGTAATTCTTATTCAAATTATGATTTAAAGCTTGTTTTATTATTTTGCCCCCCCCCCGCCATTTTTTCGCCTCTAAAAATAATTCTGTATACGAGCCTGGTCTGAACATCCATTCAGTGATTTCAAGAATGAATAACGTGTCATTCATTCCAATTTCTGCCAAATTGATTTTTTAAGTCTTGCATTTGATTTTCCAATCCTGGTTGGATTTTCTCATATTTCTCTGCCAAATTCGTTGATCTTTACTCAATATGTTTTTACTAATTTTCCTACAACAAGTTTATGTGAATAAATTGTTTCTGGTATTGTCAAATCATAAATTTTCGGTAACTATTGTATTTCAAACCACATTGATTTTAAGAGACCAGACATTAAAACAACGTCGTAGTCTCCTAGTGCCAAGACACAAGCGATGAAAGCAGTGTGGAATTTACCAACCCCTTTTCCAAATGTCAAAAACAAGGGTGTCAGTCAGCCTCTGGACGGTTTAAAGATAAACATTACCTGTCGCCGAACTGCCTTGTAAATTCCAGTTCACGCTTTCTGAACTTGCTTGAAAAAAAAAGAAACGAATAGATATTGAAAATGTTTGCGAAAAGATGCGCAAAAATATTTTTAGAAAGACATATTGATACTTATCAAAATTTGTGTTAAAACATGATAAAAGTATTAAAAGTATCTACATCGTTACTAATCTGTCATGATATGATGCAGATTTTGCCCTACCAGTAGGTACACTATAACAATAAATAAATAAGACTAAACTAATTATTTGCTGGTAATGGTACAATTTTTCATCTTCAATAAATTCATATTAAAATTTTAGACTTGCATCTTTTAAGCTGTAGGATTGAAGGAGTTAACCAAAAGGGAGAGGGGATTGTTGATGCTGAAAAAGAGCTTTTAATGGCTTGAATGCTCGTATTTCGGATAAAATAGTGTGTCTTTCTCAAGTTAAATGGGAGAATTTTCGGACGGATCTGAGACCTAGAATGCCACCTCAAATTTTAGGAAAGTAACATCAATTCCCCTCCCCCTCGAAGGGTATCGAAAGGACTAGTGAATAGCTTTCTGTTGTATGAAAATTGTGAACACGGTTATAAAGATGGTGGACGTGGTTCCTAACATTTAAGTTCAGGTTGGAGGGGATGGGACCTTCAGGTCCATATTCCCTATGAATCTTGTTTATATGTAAGATTCCAGAACAAGATTGGATTTGGTCATGCCTATGCATCTATGCATAAATATTTCAAAGGAAGGAGGGCACACTTAAGAAAAGAAACATAAAACTAGGATAATTATATTTATTACATTTGGAATATCAAGAAATCTTAGAAACTCTTTAAAGGAAACTGAGCAAAGAGAGGGCCCAAAGTTCCCCTAATACGTGTGTATCTAGTTGCGCCTTCGTGTAAGTCAAGAAATTGCTTACTTTTACCTCAACATCTGTTTCATTTTAATATTATCGATTTTACCTGTGCCATTGTAATCTTTCGTGCCTTCTATGATCCAGGTTCTGTGGATTCTGTGGCACGAACAGAGGATAAGTAACTACGGCCCCGGGCCATAGAATCTCAAAGTTTCTACGATTTATCTAATAATTTCTTATGATTTGCCTATTTTTGTATTCAGTCGAATATGCCCCCCCTCCACCTTGAATTGTTTAGCCATCTTTGAAAAGTTTATGCCGAGAAATTTTTTTCCTATTTCACTATTATTTTCGTTATAGCAATAGTACTGTTCTCATTGTACAAAAGTACAAAAAATAGCCTATGGAAGAAGTAGCCAAAGGACTAGCTCGTTGTATTGATAATTATTAGTTTATAAGTCTCATTATATTTCCGTTAACATTTTGTTTCTTAGATAAAGTTGGCGTTTTGGATACAGTGTTTTAGGAGTTGGTCCACAATAGTTTGGTTGCCAAGAAAATTACCACTCCAGACAGCGAGGTTCCAGAAGTCAACTTGTCACGTTTTTAGAAAATGTTCAAACAATTCTTTCTTTATGATACGATACGATACTTTATTAATAAACACAATTATAACTCTTTACTTGATACATCTACTGCACTGATGGAAAAAGATACGTTTTTGTTGGCGTGCAGTAGTAAAAATTAACCATTTTCTAAACACACCAAAAAATGACATAATAAATAACTAACAAAAAAAGAAAAAAAACATACCTAAAAAAAAGAAAAAAAGATCAATCTCCATCATAATATCCCCTAAAAAAAACATAAGACATAATAAATATACAGTAAAAGAAAAAAAACATACCACAAAAAAAGGAAAAAGATCAATTTCCATCACAATATCCCCTAAAAAAAACAAAAAAAAAACACCTGATTGATTTTCAATAGGCTTCTTTCTCTTCATGGCTTTGTTTTCTTTATAGTTTAGAAATTGTAGTGTTCAATTCATTTAATTACAAAATGGTATAACACATAACATTAATCCAAGTGGATAAAGTTGGCGTTTTAGATGCACACAGTGCTTTAGGAGTTGGTCCACAATAGTTCGGTTGCCAAGAAAATTACCACTCCAGACAGCGAGGTTCCAGAAGTCAACTTGTCACGTTTTTAGTAAATGGTTCAAACGATTCTTTCTTTACACCTGATTGGTTTTCAATAGGCTTCTTTCTCTTGGCGGCTTTGTTTCCATTATGGTTTAGCATTTGTGGTGTTCAATTCATTTCAAATCGTTTAATTACAAAATGATGTAACACATAACATTAATCCAATTGGCTGCCCGAAGAAAGACATAAAAGCACTTGATACTTGGCGACCACATATATAACAAACACGTAACAAACACAACTCTTAACAAACGAACAAAGCAAATAAAAAAGGAAATAAATGATAATAAATAAACAACCAAATTATGACCAATTTCTCATCATGAAAAAAAAAAAAAAAATCGATGAAACAAGACCAAAAGTGAGTGTTACTATTCTTGTAAATAGTCATTGGAGTAAAATGCTAAAACAAAAAATTGGTTTTTCTTTACGAAAAATTTTATTTTAAGAATATTTTCCATGCACATACGCAAAAAGTGGCTTGAGACCTGAATTACCATTATTGGTAGTATCGAAGTATCAAACATGATTTGATGTCCAATTTAAATTTTTTCAAGAGGGGTTGGAAAAATATGGTCCGTTGGAGATGATCTCCGTCTCTTTCCCCCCTTTTGCAGGTAAACACATAAATCTAATGTTTTATTTACATATTCAAAAGATTCCTTCAATAAGAAGGTAGCTATCATCCCTCAGCATCCATATTCCTACAAATGAATGGAGACCAAGTAATGAATCCCTACTAAACATTAACTTGCATAATTGCTCGTGAAAACTTGAAGCATCTCAGGCTAAAGATCCACTTTTTAAGGCATTGATATCTCCTCCCCTAATAGTTGAATACCTCCCTAATAGTTGCAACGATGAAATTCTGTAGAACTGTTAGCAGTACTGTATTATATGGCCTGCAATATTTTCTTTTTTATGGGGCTATTACATTTTGTATGAGCTTATTATATGTTTAGGGACGATTGTACCCTGCGGCCGTATGACCTTGGAAAATCGGATGTTATGTGAATGCCTTTTTCATAGTTCGAAACTGATTGACTATTTCAGTATCTTCAAACGATAGAATTCGTCTTTCTTCTAAAAAAAGATAAATAAATGCTGTTTTGGACCCCAAAAAGACGGAAACCACTAGTTTGCTATGGTGGGTTCTTTTTGTCACTTAAATAGGGCACTATAACTTTTTATATCATTTTAAATTAGCCCTTTTCTGGTATTCCCGGACAACTGGTATAAAACGATCATCTCTTGCCTCGATAACCGTCCATCTCGAAAAAATGCAAGATTTCGTACTTTTGTTAGTAGGGTTTTAAAACTTAGCTCTAGGGTTCTCAAACATGTTGAACATGGTTATGTAATTTTATTCAAGATTGGAGCGCATTTGAAATGGAATCTCAATTATAGGGGCAATAATTGGTTCAGTTATAACCATTACTAATACTTTTTTTTCCTTTTGCAGAAGAGAATGAAGTGGCCAGGTTTCTTGGGAACCGTTCCCATCCCGACTTTTTCAAACTATTGGAAGCTGATGGCGATTCAATTTTGGTCGGAGCGAGGTAATTTATCGAGAACTTTTCTCTTTTTTTTCCTTTCTACTAGATCTCTTTGAAAGCCAAATCTTGTTACATTGACACTTAGAATGGATAATCCTCACAATATCTTTCGAAATTGGCCAGTGACTGGCTGAAGAAGAGGAACCTGGGGCTTCGTTTGAAGGTGCGTTGGTTATGTTAGGGTAAGTTGGCAGGCGGGGGAGGCTGTTCTGGATGAATACCACACAAGATGGAAAAAAGGCTGGAATAAGAAATGACTATGACTAATTTTTATCTATCGTTTTGAAGGAATCTAATCGTTCTAATTGATTATCTTAAGTCAATCGACTCCGCAAAAAAAACAAAAAAAGTGAAAAGAAAAAGGTTTAAAGGGATGAATAAATTTTGTTTGTTTTCTGTGTCCTGTTGAGAAATTCCACATGATTTTGGATATATTTTTGGTCTTCTGTTACTTCTATTTTATTTACCATTCAATAAAACTTTTGGAAAGAATTGATTTGATGGTCATAGCTTCAGAATATTGTCTCAATAATAAAAAATATTCCTTTATTTTATCGAATGTTTTAAATTGTAGTTGAGCACATCAAATTAACTTTATGAAAGTTAGGCTATAGTTATGTTGCTAGTCCTTTGCCACCTTGTGTATTCTCAGGAATAAAATAGAGACAGGGTTGCCACCAATTCACGATAGTATTGGGAGAAAGGTTTTTTTCGATTTTCTTTTGTGAAGATACAAAAAAGTAGGCTATTTTCAATATCTAGTGGGAAGATTTTCTGTTTTTCTGTTGTTTGTCTTTTCGTGAGAACACAAAAACAGTATTTTTTTTTGTCCGTCTAGGACGGTAATTGTCCCTCCCTTTCCTGCAAACTCATGATAATATTGGGGTAAAAGATTTTCTTCAGCTTTTTGTTTATGAATATACAAAAAATAGGCTATTTTCAGTATCAAGGGGGGGGGGCATTTAAAAAAAACTCTTTTAGTGATAATACAAAAAAAATTAGTCTATCTAAGACGGCAATTGCCTTCCCTGCCCTCCTAGTTTTTGGCTCAGAATAGCAGACCGAATATTAGCTTTTACGATTTTGCGACAACCTTGCAGGTGTAACTTGTACCAAAAGGACAAGATGCTCATATTATTGGAACTTTTTCGACTTTTTCTTAAAGAATAATCTAAACTTGCTTAAAAAATAGGGAAAATGACCGTTTTCAGCGATTTTCATCAAATTTTCATCGCATTTTTAATCTAAAAACTCCGCACGATAAATTCAAAAATTTAATTTGGTATATGGATAGAACTGAATCTCAGTTCTGAAATGATAGCGGAATTCTTATTTTTAGTTGATATATTAAAACCATTGGAGAGCAGAGCAAAAGCATACCAAAACTTGCAGAGGGAATATAAACCTTAACTAGTCCAAGAACATACAGAAATATCATAAAAATTTTGTTTTAGATTTAGTGATAAAAATGCGGAAAAGATTACCATTTAAATTCCCCCCCAAGATTGTTACCATTTTTTTAGGTATTCCATGTAATTTATCTATTTTTAGCACTTATTCCTAATTTGGTACAAGCTATTAACAATTGGAGAAGTACTTCAAGTATTGGCTTATTTTGTTCCTAGAATAGTAATCGTAAATCAAAAAAGGAATGCTTTTTGAATTTTGAAAGTGCTTCCGGTTATCTAACAGTTCAAATAGAAATCATTGACGTGCTTTTGTCTATAGCACTGCGTTTAGAACGGTTCTTTGTTTTTATCTGTACCTAATGTTTAAGGAGAAGATAGGTATAATAAATTGATCGAATCAGGATTTACATTTCACCATATATAATTTGTTTTAAGAATTCTTTGGGTAATTGGAAAAGGTCATTTGTGGTAGGTCTAATAATCAAGATAATTTGCTGATAATTAGTTCGCTTTTAGAAATGAAGCCAGAGGTGTGGCAGTGATTAATGCCGGACCTTTTTTCAGGAACATAGTGTACAACATTAGTCTTCCGGATTTAATCGAGAATGAAGACAAGGTAGGTATCTTTTTATCACCGTTTATTGCTTTGCCTGACTCATGGTTGTAATTAGAAATAAAAATATCCATAAATCATATACAGTGCCTTGAGGTACACCGCCAAAGTTGGTTATGTATGAATCAGATACGACAGCTTTTTACGGATATTGGGTCCTTTTAAAGAAATGTGGGTTGGTAATTGTAATTACAAAACATATTTAATTAGATTTTAGAATCTGTTGGAACAGTATATAGTTTTAGTATTCATTTCGACGGCGAGGGAACCAAAAAAGGAGCATTTAACTATTTATTTGAAGTAGTATAATTAGCTTCTTATAATTATGCCCTTTATGGTGAGTGGCAAATTGAAATTTCCGTCGGTAGCATTGCGAGTGGGACCCGTAGTTGAAACTCGCAAATAAATAAAAAAATAATTTATAGCATGCTTGGAACAATGATTAATGTAATAGTGTAAATTTTTTCGCTTTAACGTTACACAGCTACTTTCTTTAAGCCATGCTTAGAAACGAGATAATTATAAGTTATTTTTAAGTTCAACGATGATCGTGTATAAACCAAAATTAAGTAAAATGCAGAAAAAATATGGATTGTTTATCATCGCCTAGAATTTAATGTCTTAAAGGGGTTCAGTTTCAATTTTCACAATCATGTCTAATGATCATGCCACGTTGAATCCAACGGCACAATCAGAACTGATTGTTTCTCATAACTGGTAAAGCCTGGTATCTATAGATGTGGATTTTCTTTCTCTGGGATCCCACGGTTAAAGCTTACCCCGCATTAAGCAAAGATCATTGCAACTAATTACAATAATCAGTTGAAGTGTAAATATTGCGCTTTATTGGGTGCAGTTTGAACGTCAAAACTTATATTTTAAAGGACGGGTTGCAGCTTATTGAGCTCTGGTGTATGGTAAGCAAATTGAAATAAGTTTCAATAAGTGCTCTAGAACACGATTCAATAATTGTAACTGCCGCTGGAACGCAAAAAAAGCAAAAAAAAACTTGGAAACCTATAAAACCTTTGTAACTAACCAAAAATCTTGTTTCCTTATGCTAATAGATAAATATTCACAGTTTTCTATATTTTAAAAGACGAATTGCATCTTATTGAGCTCTGGTACAGAAAGCAAATAATTGATTGAAATAAGTTTCAATAAGTGCTCTAGAACGCGATTCAATAATTGCAATTGCAGCTTGAACGCAAAAAAAAAGAATACCAATTCCAACAAGCTCAGAGGTTAGCTTCTACTTATGGGTGCTAATAATTAATCATCTTTGATTACATAAACATAACGGTCCAAATTTAAGAGCTGGAAAGACTTGGCGTTTTTCCAGGTAAAATGTCTAATCAGCATGAGCGAAAGTATGTCAGCTTTTGAACCAGGATATCTTTATAGATTAAAGATTATTTTGCTATCTTTATAGATTATTTTGTGCTTAATTTTAATGTTTCATTTATTTTCTCAGTATTTTGGAATATTTTCAATGTAACATTTGCGAAGTTACTTACCAACTCACTTGATATGCTGCTTAATTGCTTTCATAAGAAAACTGTCTTCATAGGATGTTCATGTTTTATAAATTTAAAATAGTTAGCCAAAAATGCGCCATCTTTATGTAAAAAACCCAGCTGATTGTTCGCAGGTGTAGGTTCTTAAAACGCATGATAAAATGCGACGCCTGCCTAAGCCTCTAGTACCTTAAAGTTATTTTTTTGTTAACATTTCGCTGCTTCAGGTAGTTGCAACATTATTATTATTTTTTTTTTTTACAAAAGTTGAATTGAACAAATATTTTACGTTTTTGGGACTTGGTTGTGTTTCATGTCATACCAGTAGCTTTGGTGGGTAGGGGGGTGTGTCCCATAGGGTTTTCTTTCCTTCCTTAGATTGTAAAAAATACCTTTTGTTGGTAAATTTTCATTGAAAAATGACTTCTTTCGGTATTTGTATTAAGGAAACTGAAAAAAATGACAATTCTATCCTCCTAGATTAAAAAAAAATGTCCCCTCGAAGTTTCTTGAAATGACGCCAATGTGTCATACTGTGGCTTAGGAGTGTTATGCTCTCTGTAGTGAATTTGGAATTTCATACTATGCTATCTGAGTGAGTCACCGTTGTTTTGAAGTTCCAGCAAACACTATAACGTTGTATCAAAATATCGACTCAACAAAGTAAGCCTTCTATAATCAACTTCGTCAGTGCTTTTCCTAGAAGCTTTTAGCGGGTATTACCTAAGCATAAATTCTGAAGAACGTGAAAAATTACTTTTAACTCGCATTAGTTGGCACTCAAAATCCCATTTGTTAATGGCGGTAAACCCTTAATGGCTACAGTAAAAGTCTGCGGCTCAATTCTATCAGGGGCTCTATCATAAAGATGGGAAATTTCATTAACTTAAAGTGGCGGAATTTCATTTAGTTACTTACATCTACCCCAAAATCCTCTCCCTAAATATATTTGGCGTAGTAATGTCTAGCCTAAAGTCAAAATAAGCTTTGCAACCTCTCCAGCAGCTAAGCAATTTCAGCAATTTAGCAACTATTACGGTTTAAGCCTTCGTTTAATAGTAATTTTGAAACTTGTCATAAAATGAATATGCGACAGCGAGAATCTTAATTGTTCAAGCCTGCCATGTGATGAATACTTGGTACCGAGCGATACCTCCATTCCTCAGTGGAATCGAGAAATAACTGATAAATTGTAGACTTTAAAAAAAAAAAAAAATGCCCGTTTGTCTTCTGAACGGCTTAATTAGTTTCCTCGTTAGTTCTGAACCAAAATTGACTTAAATTCAGATAGTTTTAAATTTAATTGTTTTTACCTATGGTTTTGCTGATAAGCATTAATGCAACTTCTGACTTTGTCTCGATAATGCATTTAAAAGTCATTTTGTCAAATTGATACTTTTGATAAGCTGTCTTCTCGGATAAATTTCCTAAGATATCAGGTTTAGGTCACATTCCAAATTTCTACAATTACTGATTAGATCTTCAACATAGTCAACAAAACCGTACACAATGATTCTTCTGTCAGGCTGGAAAATCAATTTCTTTTTGATATGGACATGTATATTATGTTTCATTCGATTCCTTATTTGGGGTGCTTAAAATGAATTGGCTGTGATGATGTAATGTAACTTGTCATGCGTTAAATATGAAAGCCGCTACTTTAAAGTGCCTGTGAAGCATAATTTAAGTGCAAAGTAAACTTTTGCGTTTACTATGCAGTTTGAAGATTTCCGCCCCGTCGTAGTTTTTACGTGAAGATTGTTAAGAGGATGCTCTTGACGTTGCCCTCTGTCAGAAAATTTATGCAGTTCTTACTAATTGTGGATGCAACCATAATTCCATCCTGGGTTGCTAAAACTCAGACAATCTGGCTTTAGAAGGCTAATTAAATAAAAAAAACAAGTTTTTTAACTGAAAGTAAGAGCGACATTAAAACTTAAAACGAACAGAAATTACTTCGTACATGAAAGGGACTGCTTCCTCATCAACGCCCCGCTCTATACGCTAAAGTTGACTCTTTCTCTCAAATTTACTTTCTAAAACAGTAAAAAACTTTAGCGTAAAGAGTGGGGCGTTGATGAGGAAGTAGCCTCTTTTGATGGGTAAGACTAAACTTGATGAAGCTTATATATTTAAAATCAGCATTAAAATGCGATTCTTTTATGTAGCTATTGGTATCAAAATTCCATTTTTTAGAGTTTTGGTTACTATTGAGCCGGGTCGCTCTTTACTACAGTTCGTTACCACGAACTCTTTGATATCTGGGAGCCTCTCACTTCCCTTTCCAAGCTATGTTAAGTTTATCATGAAACTAGGAAATGAATGATTTTAGGCGTAATGCCTAAAATTAGGATTTTTTTCCAAGATCGCGCTGCCTTTCTATAATGACAATTTTTTTGTTCCAATGGGGATAAGTCCATTTATTAGACAGTGATAACAGATAAAAGTCTGGATATTTAATGCTTTAATTTTAGTGCTTTAGTACATCTGCCGACGACAATCGCTGTATATGTGGTCGAAATGCCTGGCTATTACTTTTGCTTTTGCTGGCTTCGGAATAAAAAAAAAGGTAAAGGATACGGCATTAGACTTTACAGTCGGTACCGGTGGTGCTTATCTCCGTTTCTTGGCCCTTCAGCCAGGAAGTGCAATGGGGGGTTGGGGGCCAGCCATCCTGTGCTTTCGCACACCCTTCCTGTTTACCTTCCCCAGATTTCTCCAGGTACCCATTTAGCGCTGGGTCGACTCTGGCTAAGCTTACAGAGTCACGCCACTGACCCCCGTCCCAAACTGAAAAATGGGGTACACTGGGACTCGAACCCGCGTCCTCTCAGACAAGGGATCCCGAATCCAGTGCACCAACCCATTCGGCCAGGACGAGCTAGGATGGCTGGCTGATAACTGATACTATTGTATCTGTTGTCAAATGTCTAATAAGTAGACTTATCCCCATATAAATGTTTATTTGTTCGTTAAAAATGAATGAAAATTATGAATAGCCACTGACAGCAAATACAAAAAATACCCAACTTGGTTCGTTTTCGTTTAATTTGGTATTGAATAGTACAATTTAAGTTCTGCAACTTTTGAAACAAGCATTATACACTACTTATCTCTGGAGGGACTTCAGCTTTCTATGGCTGCGTGTGTCCCTGCCCCTAACTATGCGTAAAAATTGACGAGTTCTTCCCTATGTTACAAAATATGTAGTCAAACAGTTCGTGGTAAGGAACTGTAGTAAGGAGCGATCCGGCTCAATAGTAAACGAAACTTAAAAAATGGAATTTTGATACTAATAGATACATCAAAAGAATCGGATTTTTATGCTGATTTAAAATTTAGTCTTACTTGTAATCAAATTTAGTCTTACCTATCAAAAGTTAAGAGCCGGAAAAAATTTGCCTTATTTTGGAAAGTAGGGCGAAACACCCCCTAAAAGTCACAGAATTTTAACGAAAATCACACCATCGCATTCAGCATATCAGAGAACCCTACTGTAGAATTTTCACTGTTTTAAATAGTAGATTTGAGAGAAAGAGTCAAACTTTAGCGCAAAGAGTGGGGCTTTGAGGAAGGAACAGCCCCTTTCATATACGGAGTAATTTCTGTTCGTTTTAAGTTTTAATGTTGCTCCTTACTTTCAGTTAAAAAAACTTGTTTTTTTATTTAATTTCGTAAAGGTTTACTGTTAAAAATAGTTTGAGCTAAGCTATAAACTACGGGACGGCATTAAGGCTGTTAGAGATCCTTTGAACTATCTCACACGGCTGTTCAAGCAGAGCAGTGTAACGAAATAACAAATCAAGAAGAAAAGAAGATGATTGCTGGAACTTATGAATCCAGGACGGATTTTATGGATCCAGCATAAATCTTATGGATACTGGATGCGTGTAACTTATAGCCGTAGGAAAGGAGGTACGCATGAAGGATCTTGTTAAGGTGTGGGATTTTTGGGGTCTGTGAAAACGAAATTCTTCCAATCAATTTAAACAAATATGTGAAAATATAAACGTTCCTAAAAATTTGGGCTCATGGAGGGTGACCCAAAGCTTCTGTGCTTATACCCCTGCTTAAGAACAGCCATGTGGACACGCTGTATGTTTACTGCGGATTAAAATTGCACTCTTTTCTAGAGGGTCATATACAGCTTTTATGAAAAAAATAAATAAATAAAGGATTTCCCGCAATTCATTAGAAAGTGTGTTAAAAAATGTATGCTCTAAAATTGTCTTGAAAATATTATAGCCTGTTACCGCTTGCGCAATTGCCTACACAGAGCAATACAATCAATAATGAGTTGAAGAGTGAAAATTTAAACTGATGGAAATATTTTTTAAATTTATTTTTAGGGGGGCAAAGGGTCCGGAATTTTCAATAAAACTAAAATGTTGGAAATTCCGTTTCTAACTATAGTTTTGGGTACCGGTAGTTTTTCGTTTTCTTGCTCTGATTTTAAAAATTTTCAATCCTGATTTAAAGGTCCCCCCTTCCATACAGTCTCCATCTTTGATGCAACGCAGAAGAATCATTTAAATTAACGATTATATTAATACTCTATTAAATCCTTTTTGAGATACTGTTGTACATTTTCTCTATGAAATAAAATAAGAGAAAGTTGCAGATTGTAAGCTCTTTCTTAGCTATCAAATTAAAAAATAAAAAAAATAAAAAGAGAAATCAGGCGCTGCTTGAAACTTTTGATTACTAGAGATGTTCTTAGAATGCGTTTTTACAACTCTGTAAAAAGTTAAATTGAACGCTAAAGGCATGAAGAAGCTTAGGAAGTGTTACTAGGAAACTGAAGGTACCTATTGATAGTGTTTTAAGTTCAATTTTTTTTGAACTTTTGGAAGTAATGTCGTTTGGAATCTGTTCATAAGTAAATTGAAATGGAAAGAGAAACCTCTTTTTTAGGGTGGAATTAATCAATCTCGATTTTTCGTGGTTTGTCACGTTTTAAATCATGGACGCAAATATATACTTTTAAAAGATGGTTTGGAGATTCGGGTGGTCTGGAGGTACATCCTATTGTTGTATCCTTTTTTTATTTTCGAAAAAAAGAATCGCTGAATTTGATGGAGACCATCTGGTACTTCAGACTTTTTTTCTTATAGATAAGACCTAACTCTCTCTTCTTGATGATTCCTGTTTTTCTAGTCCTCCCTTAAGGAGTGTTTGTCATAATCAACTCGTGTCAATATCTTGCCTCAGTCTGGAACGTTGACTTTTACCATAGTACTGTAGACATCCCAAGCATAAACTTGAAATCTGAACAATCGCTTCAGATATTACCAGTTTACGTTTCAAAAGTTTTATTTAGCTATAAATTTTACACACTCTTGAAAACAACAGCAATTAAAGAAAGAAACAGTGATGGAAATGAGATTTGTTTTAAAACGCTAAAACTAAATTGATTGTCACGAATGTATTGCTTTTTGCCTGAAAATTTAATTACTATTTTTCCTTTTTATGTTATCTTAAAAAGTTGTTTCAAATACAACTTATTTTCAGTAAAGTGGAAGTGGCCATCTCTCTTGTTTGTGGGGGGGGGCAGCTATTATATTGTTGTAGTTTCTATCCAATTTAAGATTTTTTTTTTATTTCTGTTCGTTTAGGTTTCTTTCATTCATTCGAAGTAATTTAAGTTCGTTTAAGTTTGATTTGTTGTATGATTTGATTTCTACTGGTTTCGAGATTTAAATTTGCTCTTTCCTTTCTTTACTTTACTTTGCTCTAAACACTAAAATATCGGATTTAACTTAAAATTTGAAAGATGTAATCTTCTATTCAACCATAAGTTTTCTCTTGTGATGATCTTTAAACTTAGCCTTTTGTATAATTTAGGTGTTTGAGGTAAAAAAAAAAGCAATCCATAGAAACTGTGGATTGTGTTCATTCAAACACACAGAGAAAGTTTAGTACAATTTCAATCGACTGAAAGTATTAGAAGGTTGATCAGGCCCTTCCAGCGCCTACCTTGCCCCCTTATCAACCCAATCACGAAGGTATCGGATAAAATTTCCAGATAGCCTTCATCACTTCAAGTTAGTAGAAAGGGTGAAGAAAAACGTAAATAAGAGAAAACGAGTATAATTACAGCCAGTGAAATATAGAAGAGAACAATACAGATATTTGAGTTGAGACCTCTGTTGGACCATCCTCAGTGACGGTCTGAAGGACAACATAAAGCCAAAACTTAAAACAAACACTAGATTTACCATTTCATGTTACCTAAAAAGGGTCTTCTTATTTCAGTTCTAGATTTGGGCTTTTTTTTTTTTTTTTTTTTGTGTGTGTGTGGTTAATGTGAAAAAAAACGATTGTATTCCTTTTGGCAACCCTGTTGAAGACCGCTGCTGCACTGCGATTTTTTTTTTTTTGTATTTTCAATAAAAACTTTCATGGTTTAAATACTATTTTGAACGATCTGTAGTTTCAATTAATTAATTCTATCGAGTGAATGTTTCTTAATAATTTGAATGGCAGAAGGGACGATTTTGAAAGCGCTTGGTGTCGGATTAAGGAGACCTAATTAATTACACCGAATTAAGGACCTGTTTGGAGCTCACAGTCCCCCTTTTAGATCTTATTTTCTTGGCAAAATGGAGTAGTATAATCTAATTTCCCGTCAAGATGTACTGCCTTGTCTTGAAAGATGGTACCTAATTTTCTCTTCTACCTTAGCACTCCCCTGGGAACCAATCAGATAGAAATTTCTTACCAGAATTTCCTTTGTGTCACGGAGCTTGCTACTGCGAATAGTAACTTGATTCCAAAACCAAAATATATTATTTTGAAGGGTTTGAGTCAGTTGCCCATAATACCAGCCATAATATATCGTAGTGTCCAAAACCAAAGGTGTATCTGAGATATTTCGAAAACAATCTATTGTTCTCCTAAATGTGAATTAGTCAGTTTGCATCCAGAGGCACCTTGATTAAGAGTAGTACTTAGGACCAGGCTTTTCCGCCTCACTTGACATCTGAAATTCAGAGGTTTGGTGGGAACTTGTTTTACTGCAAGCTCCATGGACCCACGGTTAAGGATAGACTATCTACTTAATAAAAATGTGGGGAAGTACAAAATGCTTTATTAGGACAAAAAAAAGAAAATAAAGAATTGGTAGGTTTGTACGTCCGAATAAATTGTCATTTACTGAAACCCTAAATCTCAAATTGCTCTGATCATAATTGGTTGATACTATCAGGGTTGTGTCAATATTTTTTTTGGGGGGGAGGGGGGAGTAAAAAAGTATTTTTCCGGGGGGGGGGTTACAAAAGGATTTTTTTTTGGGGGGGGGTTACAAAAAAAAACTTTAAAAAACGCATCCAAAACGTGTTTATATTCATCTTGGTTACGTTTTTACGAGTCGGACAAACATTTTGTGGGGGAGGTAAAACCCCCTAACCCCCTGGATACGGCCTTGGATACTGTCTTAAGAATGCTTATTCAGTTTAATGATAATCGATGTAACTTGGTTCCATCATAGCTTATAGAATTCGGTCCGTATTATTCGGTTCTTCTCTTTTAGCGGATATTGTGGCAGCCAATATCGAGTCATCGAGAAATCTGCGCTATTAAAGGAAAATCAGAAGACGACTGCCAAAATTATATACGCATTTTGGCTAAAACGAAAGACGATAGGCTGTTAGTCTGTGGAACGAATGCGTATAATCCTTTATGCCGCTATTACACTGACGAGGTAAGCAATCATTTTCTCCTTTAGTTGAAAGCTAAGGCTTTTTGTTGTTTGCTAGAGGTTATTCTTGAAGATTTCACACCAAGACCATATCCAGTTGCTAATATATGACTAGACCAGGTATAAGGTAGTATATTGCGAACATAAGGACCATACGGCTAATGGCGAGTTACCAAAGATGTCCAAGAGATACTCCTAAACTCTTGAGTTATTTTATTGGCATTTTTTGTATTATGACTGTGACGGTTTCCATTTTAAGTAAGAAATACTTTCAAAAACACTGGTTACCTACTGGTTTAAACACTTTATGGGAACACTAAAATGCAAATCAAAATTCATGCACTATTTCGCTGGTTGATAGCGAAAAGGTCGTAACTGACACCCTAGTCGAAATCGAGATACGGACACTATTTAACGCTATTTTTAAGAGCGTTCCAGTGGTATAATTCGTTATCTCGCTCGATGCCTCTGAGCTGAACAAATCAACAGATGCCTGCAACAATACTTTTTGGCTAAACTGTGGAGGTTAAACTTACAGCAAGGAAGGGTACTTTCCCCAAATAAGTGGTTGAGTGTCTTGCAGTCCCAAAGCTGTTGGATCGCCAACCTGTTATTCGTGTTGAAAACATCAGATGGGCAGTCAATCTAAGGGTTCTTGTCTCCTCTAAATGTGAGTATTAATTATTTTATTAATTGATAATTATTAATTAATTAATAAGAGGCGTATTTTTGCTTGCATCGGTCAAGAAAACGACCGCCCATTGACCGCGGTGCTGATAGTGTGTACACAGCACAAAGCTGCGACCCCCATCTCACCAAAATAGCTGAGAAGGGGGGGGGGAAGCAATCAGTAGAGGCCTAATCAGTTACCCTGCTTTATTGTTTTAACCATGTAATCAAATTTTCTTTCGTTGGCTTGTGATCATTTTGAATAAAAGTTTAGATTAAATTATCAAAGTAGCGCAAAAAGGTAGAAACTCCGCGTTAGGGTGCTAAGATAAACCTTGGCTATTCCAGAGGAAATATTGGTGACAAATTGTCGTAACGCAGTGGGAAAAGAAGCGAATTACTGTTCTTTACTTTTGCCGTAACTACCTTAGAGAGAGAGAGAAAGATGGGTTTATTAATATAAATAAACAAAACAAGCAAATGGCCCGAAGCAAAGCTTGTTTGGGCTTACAACCCCAATACACATAAAAATAAAAACAATACGAAAAAGGAGAAGAAAATAAAAAAAAGAAAAGAAAAGGAAAAGAAAAAAAAAGAAGAAAAAAAAAAATTTCAATTACCCTGCATTTCGATCGATACGGGATTACACTTCAGCAGCAAAAAAGACGGACAGAAATATCGCATCCGTTTTTTGTTCCTAACAAATTACACAAAACAGAACCAAAAATCTACCAACAGTTCTCCCAGACTAGCGGTTTTAAAACTGGTGTTCAATTCTTTTTCTATCTATTATACCTTCAGCTCCACGAAAATAGGTTTTTTTTTTCAATTTTGTTTTTCTCAAAATTCGAAAAAGTGCAGAAACGACCTTTGCTATCAATCAATGGTTTGTATTTTAGGGGACAATGTGCTTACTATGTTTTGATAATTTATTGCAATATTGTGTCGAATTGAATGAATGGAGGCGAGAGATGTATGGTAAAGAAAAATTGAATGAGATATGGATGGTAGATAGAATAAGAGATAAATTTCCTGAGTATTAAAAGGATAGCAACATTTGTCAGGATTGCAGCGGCACATCGGGAGCGTTTTCTTTAAATAGTATTAATTTATTTTAGTTAATTTGTTGTTTGTTTTTTGTTATGTAAATTTCCTATGGCCCACGGGCTTTTTCTGGAATATATTATTATTATTATTATTATTATTATTATTATTATTATTATTATTATTATTTTTAGCCTCAGTGTTGCAGTCAGCAAGCAAATAAATTTTTGAATACAATGGTTGATGAAAATCTAATACCTTTTTTCGTAAATATGTAGGTTACTTAATGTATTTTGATTTGGGATGTCAATAATGAATATAAATCCTAGATTTATAATCAACAACCTCAGAAGTAATAAAGTACCCACTTCTTAGAAAATCAAAACCGTTTCTGAAATATACACGTAATATAGAAACGTTCACATAACTCTTTTTGGAGGGGATGGGGGGGTAATAATCAAATATTTGTAACCAACAACCTCACAAGTATTAAAGTGCCCGTCTAGTAGAAAATTAAACACTGATTCTGAAACATACATTCAATGTAGGAACAAGCGCAGGATTTTTTTTTCGTAGAGATTATATGTTGGATTATTTGGATAAGAAATACCCAGACATTTGGAAAATTTATCATTTTGGGAAGGGGCCCGGGCCCCTAGGCCCTCTTTCCTGTGGATGCCTTTAATTCAATGTATTTTTATTTTTGGACTTCTATTTTACAACAAAGGCCCATATATCTTGTTAACGACCTCAGAAATTGTAAAATACTGACGTTGAAGAAATCACGTGCAAAATAAAAGAAGAAAATAACTTAGTCGGATTAGCTTCTGAAAGTCTTGTTAGTCAATAAGACTTAGAAATGAAGAAGGCAGATTTGTACCTGTTACCGGAAAAATTTCCTCATTCCTTATTTTTTTCTGTTTTTCACTCTTTTTAAAATAGATTTGTCAATTATTGACACCCTTGTGACATTCCCCCCCCCAAGATTTTGCTTATTGGTGCCCGTGTCACATTGGACCCCCTAAGATTTTGCTCTAGATTATGTGGATTATTCCGATAATCCACTGCCTCTGTTTCATTGCATAAGAATAATGAGTTGGTCAAATTGCCTTTTAAAAACAAAACATTCAAGCGCTTGCTTAACGACAATATAGACTTTGTCGTTGTGGGGTTTTAATTCTTATTAACTTCTGAAAAATTAATTATGGACATGCAAATGCATGAGAAGCCAATCCCTTTTGCAATACAAACTTAACGCAAAGAAAGAATTCTATTATGAATTAATAATTGAAGTGAAGAAACTTTCCAAAAGATTATCTTAAGAAGAGCAATTGATATTTAAAAAGTAGAATTTTTAATTGTATTTTTTTTACTATCAATTTTTTTTTATTGTAGACTATTGTTTACGAGAAACTTTACAATCTTCATTGTCCTTCCAAATTAATAGAAGTTCCCTAAAAGGTGGTACTTCACTTAGCAGTGTATTAAATTAGACACCCCATTCCATATTCTATTACCAAAATTGACAGATTACAGTAGAGCCAATGTACTCTATTTAACAGGTTAAAAATAATTCCTAAATGTGTAGATTATATACAGTCAAAACGATTAATCAAGGAGATTTGAATTTTCTGGTTTTTCCTTTTGTCCACACCTCATAAAATGAGCGCTTTGTTCTGCTAAAATTTGCATATATGTTGATTTTTGCGCATACATCTGCGAAACCTGAAGATTGAATAAAAAAAAAACTTGATCCTAACTCTTACTACCAAATCCTATTTACTTAATTTTATGGCCTCCCTTTCGGAAAGAGCGGCTATGAATAATGTAACAGGCCACAATTCATCCTCACCTGAGTATCTATCTAGCGATAAGAATCTGTGGGTAAGTAAATGAATATACAGGCCGTTCTTTGGAAATGAAAGAGCTTCTAATGACTAGACAAAGAAGCTATTTGTATACTTTCCGAACAAGTTTATGCACTCATATGAATATCTAAAATCATAACTTTGGATTACTCAGACCACATACACTCCTGAAAACAGTTTCCATGCAAACTTCTTTTGAACAAAAATGGAATTTGAAGTGTGCTGAGCGCTGCGGTGACTCTACCATGCATGGCGGAGCTGTTTGGCACACGTGGCTCTCCGAGATGTACACCAGGTGGCAGACAGTGGGCGACTCCTAGGAAATGTCCCCGCTTTTTCTATATTGATCTAGTTTGTATAACCTTTGAAAAGTTCGTATCTGAAAATTGCACCTAATGTATTCTTACATGTTACTCTTCTTTCCATTGTAGCAAAATGAAATTATACCATTCTATGAACAAAATTTCTTTGAATTGATAGTTCTGAAACATGCCCTTGGGTATATATTTTTATGGCACTTGATATTAACCAAGTGACATATAGCGATCGCATATTCTGTCGGTCTGTCCCGGTTTTGCTACTTTAGGCACTTCCAGGTAAGCTAGGACGATGGAATTTAGCAGGCGTATCAGGGACTGGACCAAATTAAATTAGAAATAGTATTTTCTTGATTTGACCATCTGGGGGGAGTAGGAGGCCGGTTAATTTGAATTTTTTTTTTTAGAAAAATTGAAGTATTTTTAACTTACGAACGGGTGATGTGGATCTTAATAAAATTTGATATTTGGAAGGATATCGTGTCTCAGAGATCTTATTTTAAATCCCGACCAGATCCTGTGACATGGGGAGGGAGAGTTGGATCTGATCTGTTTGGGGGAGTAGGGGGGGGGGGGGAAAGTAGGGTTGATTCTGAAAAATCAGAAAAATTATTTTTTTTTAACTTACGAAGGAGTAATCGGATCATAATGAAATTCGAAGTTTGGAAGGATATCGTGTCTCAAAGCTCTTATTTCAAATCCCGACCGGATCTGGTGACATTGAGGGGAGTTGGGAGAGAACCTAAAATCTTGGAAAACGCTTAGAGTAGAGGGATCGGGATGAAACTTGGTAAAAAAAAAAGCACAAGTCCTAGATATGTGATTGGCATAACCGGAATTGATATGCTCTTTTTGGGAGAGTTGGGGGGGGTTAATTCTGAAAAATTAGAAAAAACGTGTTACTTTGAACTTACGAAGGAGTGATCGAATCTTAATGAAATTTGATATTTGGAAGGAAATCATGTCTCAGAGCTTTTATTTGAAATCCCGACTGGATCCGGTGACTTTTGGGGGAGGAGGAGTTAGTGGGTGGGGTTCAGTGCTTTGACGAGTTTAGTGCTTCTGGACGTGCAAGACGATGAAAATTGGTAGGCGTGTCAGGAAGCTCCGTAAGTTGACTTGATAAAGTCGTTTTCCCCGAATTGACCATCTGAAAGGCTGAAGGAAGAGGAAAAATTAGAGATATTGAGGTATTTTTAACTTGCGACTGGGTGATCGTATCTTAATGAATTTTGATATTTAGAATGACCTCGTGACTCAGAGTCCTCATGACTCAGGGCTCTTATTTTAAATCTCGAATGGCATTAAGCCTCTGATTTTCCTTTTAAAACAATCTATTGACTCTTAGAAATTTGCTAGAGCTCATACCATATGAGCTCTTAGCTCTTGTTAAGAAAGTGACTACTTTTCTCTGAGCAAGTGACCCATATATCTTCACACTACTTCACTGGCCAAGGAGTATTTGGGGGGATTAGTATAGAGTATTATTGTATGTGTATTGCATTATGAATAAATCTTATTTTAAAAGCGTACTTTTAATATTGGGCAAACAATCTTATGCCTGAAGTACTTAGACCAAACTATTTGCCCTGCGTGAATTCGCTGCCCTCAGTCATGTACGCAGACGGGGGAGGCACCTTCGATATTGTAAATTTTTTGGAATTTCCGGGCACTTCTTATTCATTGTCAGTTTTATTTTGGTACTTACATGGTATCCCGACGACACTTCAGAAGTTTGATCTGCTCCGGTTTTTTTATGTTCAGTCTCAAATAATCAGCACGGCCTTAGAGAAATAAATTTCACTTAAAATAGGTTATTTTATTTTGACATCTTCGAAACAAACCTGACCACCCTGAACCAATCCTTCGCATTAATCAATGCTTACAGAGATAATATGAAAAAAACTTCGTTTTCTTAAAGAGTTAAGAGGCTGCGTCCCAAAGTCGAGCCTTAAAACGTACAGGAATTAGAAGAGGCAGTTGGGGGGCTGCCGCCCCCCAAACCCCCAGCTTTTAAAGACTCTTTTGTACAGGTTTTTTGTTTTTTTGCTAACCCCCAGCTCTTGGCTTCGGAAAGGCCCTCTTTTAATTAACAAAAAATTGGAATGAATGAATAATGGAATAACTTCGAAAAATGTTAAACACAAGAGGACAGGAGAACCATTGCGCCGAAACTAGTAATTAGTAACAATGAAGTCCCCCCCCCCCCAAAAAAAAAAAAACATGTACAAAAGAGTCTTTAAAAGCTGGGGGTTTGGGGGGCGGCAGCCCCCCAACTGCCTCTTCTAATTCCTGTACGTTTTAAGGTTCGACTTTGGGACGCAGCCTCTTTAACTCTTTAAGAAACGAAGTTTTTTTCATATTATTTCTGTACGTTTTTCTACAATCCATGGTGGATGTAATTTAATAATTCCTGTACTCCTCGTACAGGAATTAGGAGAGGAACTTGGGTGGCTGCCGCCCCCCCCCGCTTTTAAATCATTGTATAAAATAGAAAAAAAATAGATAGAATGACCGAAATGTTTCTTTTGCTCATAAGAAGCTAATATTCTGTTATCTCTCAAATGATAAGCTGTCCAGGTGTTATCAAATTTTTTTTGATGTTGTGAAAAAAAACCGCCCGTAAGGGACTTGAACCATTGACCCGAGGATTAAAAGTCTCACGCTCTACCAACTGAGCTAATAACTTGCATGTGTGTAAATATAATTTCTCAATAGCTTTTAAAAATTTCAAATTAACATGGGCTCTTATGGAGAGAAATCCGTTAATTAAATAGCTAATGGGTGGTTTCTGGAAAACAGGGAAGGAGTTATCGGATCGAGCTGAAATTTCGCGGATAAGCTCCTGGGCCGTAGGGGACCTTAACTTGTGAATTTCAGCCCGATCGGACAACGTTAAAAGGGGTGGGGGGGTTGGAGGGTCGAAACTTTCGGGGGGTTAAGATTTTCCTTAATTAAGATTTCGGGGGGTAAATAAAATTACTCGGAGAATTCCGCATCGAATTGATTCTTCGTACACCCAGATCCGATGTTGGATGTGACCTGTAGGCGTCTAGGAAAAAAAAGTAAATGAATTTTAAGTGGCTATGCGTGGTTTCTGGAAAACAGGGAAGGAGTTATCGGATCAAGCTGAAATTTCGCGGATAAGCTCCTGGGCCCTAGGGGACCTTAACTTGTGAATTTCAGCCCGATCGGACAACGCTAAAGGGGGGCTTGGGTTGACAGGTCGAAACTTTCGGCCATATTTTCCCCATGAAGGAAAAGTTGGAGGGGGATGAAATTTTGCAGGTTTCTTAGTTGGAGCTCGGGCTACGAAATACATCCCTCCCCATCCGTCTGCGACCACTGGAACCGAAGATCGCTTAACATTGTCGTGTGTCGCCTCTTTATAGAGGCACGAGTGTGCCTCCTTGATAATTAGCTTAGCCTGAGCGAGATAAAGTACTATGCAGGTATATTTTAATTAAATATTTAATATATAGAGTTGGTTAGGTATTTAATGTTGGCTAATGCGTCCTGTGTGGCCTGCCTTCCATAATTCTCCATGTTGCAGTTTCCATAGTTTTGTTACTAAAGTACTATACCTAACTTCACTTCTTGAGTGTGGTTGGGATAAACTGTAAGTTCCAATTTTTATGATCACCCCCTCCCCAAAAAAACAACAACAAAAAGGTATGTTACTTCTCCAGACTACTCTTTCCTAATAAGTACCTTAAACATATTCACATTCAACTTTGTGAAGACTTCCACATCTCTTTGTCTTTGTCAAAGTATGATACATAGTGTAGCATATATTTTTTTTTTACAGCCTTGAAGTAATATTCCTCTTTTTGTATGCTTTTCAATTCAAGAAACGTGTTTTCATAAACATTTAATGACTCGCTGTCGACTTCAGATCGATGAAGTCGATAATTTTATTGTCCACCCAAAGACTGTAACCTAATATAGTGTCATCTTGATTTATTTAATAAATATTGCAGAACTTTGACATAGATATATTTGACTTCATTTCAGAAATTTATGAGTAATAATTCTTATGCCAGTTTCTCCTCCATGTCTTACATTTCTAATAGATTTTTCAAGGAAATGAAATAGAAAAATATTTCATGGAGTTCCGTGTTCCGGAAGTGCTTTGAAGTTATCCTGATAAGAATTGGCACGAGATGGGTCAAATGCATGTTTGAAATAGTTCATGAAAATCAACACAGTGTTCACTATCTTTTCTATTTCTTTTAAGCGCCAATCCTGAATTAAATCATGTATTTTAGTCGGACCTATTAATGTAAAATAGGAACTACTATTGGCTATTCCGTGGCTAAACTCTAAAGTAGCAGTCATAAAACCCCAACTTCTGGCAATGAGCATCTTAGTGAAACTGTCTACCCCATTTACTTATGAATACGTTTTATTTTGTTATTTGTCTATTAAGGGATAGGTTCAAGCGGTTCGTTGATTCGTTGAACCTTGCCCCGACACTCGGCACGTGGGAGGCTTCTATATATAGATTTTCATTGTCGCTTGTCTTTTAACCGCAGACAATTTGAGATAATTTGCTGTCTTTTCGTACTAAACTTTTCAAAGATATTTTATTATTGAAGAAAGTCCGATTTCTAACAACAATGTCTATTAAGCTCAAAATTTTGGTTTTCTTTTTTAAAGTTTTTGAATTGTTTTAATCCCTTGTCAAAATACATACAAATATTTTTGTAATTACCAGCTGCCGGGCACGCGGCAGGCTTCTATATACTAAATATTTTCAAAGATATTTTCTTATTAAAGCAAATCCAATTTCTGACAACTATTTCTACTCAGCTTCGAACTTTTAGTTTTCTATTTTAAGGTTTTTGAATTATTGTAATTTCTTGTTAAAATATATGCAAATGTTTTTGCATTTACAGTTTTTTGCTCTTTAAGCAATTAAATAAAAAAAAACTAATTTTTTAGCTGAAAGTAAGGAGCGACATTAAAACTTAAAATGAACAGAAATTACTCCGTATATGAAATGGGTTGTCCCCTCCGCAATCCCTCGCTCTTTACGCTAAGAGCTTTTAATTGTTTTAAAAAGTAGAATTGTGGCAAAGAGTCAAATTTTAGCGTAAAGAGCGAGGGATTGCGGAGGGGACAACCCATTTCATATACTAAGTAATTTCTGTTCGTTTTAAGTTTTAATGTCGCTCCTTACTTTCAGCTAAAAAAATTAGTTTTTTTATTTAATTTCTGAACGTTTTTGAATTAATGCATGTTTGGTTTTGGCTCTCCGCACATAAATTATTAAAATGAAATTTGTATATTAATTCATTTTTTGGCTAAATGGCTTTCTCTTAGTTTTGATCAGACGATTTTGAGAATTAAGGGGTGGAAAAGGAGGTCTAGTTGCCCTCCAATTTTTCGGTTACTTAAAAAGGCAACTAGAACTTTTAATTTTTAACGAATGTTTTTATTAGTAAAAAATATACGTAACTTAAGAATTAACTTACGTAACAAACTTTCATAATCTTATATTTTTATTATGTATACGAGGGGGTTTGTACCCTCGTTAATACCTCGCTCTTTACACTAAGTCTTAAGTTCTGTCCCAATTCTTTAGGAATGACCCCTGAATCAGAAAGGCCGTAGAATAAATATTTGAAATTACAAAAAATACTTTAGCATAAAGAGCGAGGTATTTGTCTCCTCCTAAATACCTCGCTCTTTTTGCTAAAGTATTTTTAGAACCCCTCATATGCGTAATAATCTCTGTTTGTTTTAAGTTTCAATGCTACTCCTTCCTTTCATTTGAAAAAACGTTTTCATGTTTATTTTTCATTGTTTTCTTATAGTAATGCTAGAAAATCCTGTGCCCTTTTCATTGAATTTTTCTTCCCCCATGACAGATTCCTCCAAGGACAGATCCTCCAACATAGCCCCCTCCCCTCAGCCCACCCCCAAACAAAATAAAATACCCCCTGAAAACGTCTGTACACTTCCCAATAACCATTACTATATGTAAACACTGGTCAAAGTTTGTAATTTGCAGCCCCTCCCCCAGGGATTGCGGGGGAGTAAGTCAGCCCCAAAGACATAGTTATTATGGTTTTCGACTATGCTGAACAAAATGGCTATCTCAAAATTTTGATCCGTTGCCTTTGGGAAAAAAAAGAGCGTGGGGGGGCCTAGATGCCCTCCAATTTTTTTGGTCACTTAAAAAAGGCACTAGAACTTTTCATTTCCGTTAGAATGAGCCCTCTTGCGACATTCTAGGACCACTTGGTCGATACGATGACCCCTGGGGAAAAAAAACAAACAAATAAACACGCACCCGTGATTTGTCTTCTGGCAAAAAATACAAAATTCCACATTTTCGTAGATAGGAGCTTGAAACTTCTACAGTGGGGTTCTCTGATACGCTGAATCTGATGGTGTTATTTTTGTTAAGATTCTACGACTTCCCCTATTTTCATAAATAATGCAAGTTTTCTCAGGCTCGTAACTTTTGATGGATATAATTAAACTTGATGAAATTTATATATTTAAAATCAGCATTAAAATGCGATTCTTTTGATGTAGCTATTGATATCAAAATTCAATTTTTTAGAGTTTTGGTTACTATTGAGCCGGGTCGCTCATTACTACAGTTCGTTACCACGAACTGTTTGATTTAATATAAACTTCTCCCTGCATGAAAATCTTAAATTTTTCCACATCGTTTTTCTTAGCCCAGAATATCCCAAGTTGTCAATTTTCCTGAAAAAATTTTGGAGCCGTTTTTGAGAAAAACAAATAAATACACAATTATTCCTCACTTCTAAATGTAGTATATATATATATATATATATATATATATATATATATATATATATATATATATATATATATATATATATCATCGCTGGTACGCTTTAAGGTCGTATTTGATATTTTTGAACTTTTGAGATAATTGACAAAAACCGTTTTCTAAATTGTTCTCAAAGAGAGGACCTGCAATTTGATGCAGATCATGAGGATCGAAGTTTGATTTATCCTTCATCACCTTACTGATCCTCCCTTTAAGAGTAGCTCAGCAAACGGTTTTTTGGCAATTATTTCAGAAGTTCCAAGATATCAAATACGTTCTTTATGCGCAACGGAGACAATATGAAAAATATTTCTTTTATGCTTCCCATGACTCTAAAGTAAAGGATGAAAGGAAATCCTAGAAGCTGCTAAATATTTATAGAAACACTAGAGAACTGGCAAAGAATCTGCGGAACGATAAAGTAATTCTGTGTAAGCTATTAAGGAATATCTTAGTATGTATAAAGTAATTCTGTGTAAGCTATTAAGGAATATCTTAGTATGTATGCCACTCTTCAATTTTATTTATCTCATTAGTAGTCAAACGTAAGGTCAAAGTACATTAGAGCAGGTCTTCTTATTTTGGTTGTAGAAGTTCCTGGGCCAAAAAAGTAAATAGTGCAATAGAAGATTTATATGCAGTAATATCCTTAAGATAATGAGATTCATAAGACTTTTGAGGTTCATTTGGATTCAACCTCCTTATTTCACCTATGTTGACTGTAGGAGTGTATGAATATTCACTTGTCTAAGTTCTCCGATTTCATTTGCAGTTCTGTTCTGTATTTGTTCGATGTTCTATCGTGTTTCACGACGCTTTGTTCAATTGTATTTTTGTCAAAAAATACAAAAAAATTTTGCTTTATCCAAAGAAGTAAAAAAGCTTAAAACTGACAAAAAAGAAGCCGAAACGGCGTTAAGCTGCTTTGTAATTTTACAGCGTTAAGTGAATTGCCCACTTGCAATAATGTCCTGAATTATCCAGTGGCATATTGTATAGCTTTTTTCAAGGGGTATGTACCAGTACCACTGTTTGTCATCTATGGAGATAATTTCAGGCATTCATCCCTGCCGCTTGCGCCTCCAGTACCCACGAATTAGTCTAGTGCGCATCCCCTCACATTACTATGCACAATCCCCCCCCCCCCCCTTGTTTTTTTCCACATATGGTGTTTGAACAATATTTTTCATTTGAAGATCATCTAGTATATGAGAATGGTCTTGAAGAGGAAATAACTTCGTTTATAGCCAAGGTTACCTTTACTTGGCAGTTGAGTGACTACTTGGCCGAATATAGACCTGAATTGATAGCATATAATAGTGTTTAATCAATGATTTATAGAATCAGACGCATAATTTTTTTTGTCTTTCTATTATACTCCTTAATTATAGATGATTATAAGTAAAGCCGAGGCGCTAAATCAATGAACAATTTATTGTTTCCATTGTGTCGCAGATGAACAGTGTAAGCAAGAGTCAAACTAAAAAAAGTCTTATAGCTATTACTCATAAGTCCCCACAAGCCCAGTCTTGAAAGGTTAAAAAAAACATTATTTGGCTCAAATTACTTCTGAAGGGATCCTTGGGCCACTTAAATTGTGGCAGGGGATGAACTCATGCCCTTGAATTTACTTACGTAAATGTCTAATGGTTTACTAAGTACACCTACCAGGCCAAGTGTTTTGGAACATATCAAAACTAACCAACTAGGTAAATTTCTAAAATTACATAATAATTATGCATTCTTTATATGAGTGGGATGCTTGTATATACTTTTATACTTGAATGGGGATCCATCTCTGCCAAAGTTCAAGGATCCCTCCCATCAGAAAGCCAAAGTAAAATTTCCAATGTTGTATATCTAATCTAGAAATGGTATTATTAGTTCACCAAATTCCCTCTCCTGGAAATATCCCCTCTCTTCCCAAATGGGCATCTATCCCTGTCAGCATCGTACCCGCAAGTAAAAATTGCTGCTCGTTAATATAATGATTAGATCTTTTGTTTTAACTTGTTCATTAGTCGAACAGCTAAAAAGATATTTTTACGACTTCATACGTTTTTATTCGTTTAAGCTTGCGTTGTATTTACATTTCTTAAAATATACTATTTTTTTTTATTTAACCAGATTGTTCTTGTCTAATTTATGTATTTAAGATACAGTCTATAGTAAAATTATCTTTTAACAATATAGCTTCTATCCTTTCATTATAAATATTCTAGACTCAAGGTCGTTTGCAGGGTAGGGGTACAGGGCTTTATTCACCCCCTTGTATTTTTTCTTACTCGTAGAAGCGTAAAAAGTGTACATAAACACATTTGTATGCATTTAAAAAATTGTGTTTCCCCCCCTCCCCGAAAAAAAAATGCTCCTAAAAATTGAAAGCCTCTTTAAAAACTAAGAGCAATATTAAAAAGTGCTGTCGTACACACTATCACCATAATTATATACGATTCGTATTTTTGCTGATACTTAGCGCTTTTTTAGAAAAGCTATAAAGTTGGCCTCAAAAGGCCAACTTCGCACTATTGTAAGCAGTTTCTCATTCGTAAATAAGATGTCTTAGAAGTGTATTCTACGCATTTAAGATACATATGTTCAATTTTTTAGCTAAAGAATATGAACAATTCGGCTCATTAACGAATCCTTCTGTATCTTTAAGTTCGCAAGATTTTACTTTTTTGGGAAGTTCCTTGGAAAGGATCTCGATTCTGTGGGAAATAAATAAACGTTATGGCAGTAATTGAAAAATTTCCAAATGTATAAAATTCATTAAGTTTAAAGCTACTCATCAGAAGTTATTAAAGTAAGAAAATTTTCAAAATTTCAGGACAGATAAAATACCTTCAAAAGCGGGACAATTTTGTTGAGCCTTACACCTTCAATTCAATTCGGTCTACAAATAGTCGAGCCCCAAAAAAGTACTATTTTCTATATTTTGGGCCACTAACCAGTAACTGGACCAAATAGCGACAAAGTTGAACCCCCTCCTCCCCCCAATGTTTGCCTGACTCGTGAAACGGAATAAATATGCGTTTTTGAGTTTTTTTTTTATTGCTCTCCCCTCCTTGATTTAGCCACAGGTTGTACTGACATTGATACGAATGCATCGATCAGAAAAAAATTCGCGCCGTCCCCCTCCGTGCTGGCTAGTGTAACTAGGCTGCATAAAAGTGTCTTAGAAATGTATATATTTTATGATCGTACTAATCTCAGTTGAAGCTGCAAGAAGAGTTTAAACTAGTTCTTTTTTTTTATTGCACCCTAATTGGATAAGTACTGACCTGTCGGCATCCTAATTCTGATAGGATGTGACTTCTAATTTCAGCGCGGGTAGTTGTTTCCTGTTTGTTTTCTTGTACTATTTTTCTTGTACTCTTGGCTCGTTCTTGGCTCTTGGCTCGTCCGGCCTCGTTACAAGTGCCATGTGAGCTCGTAGCTCTTGTCCCTGTACTGTGTACTGTCTGTTTTTCGGCTGTTCTTAAAACGTTTATGTGGCTAAGTAACTTTCCGTTAACCATCAGCTTGTAGCATGATATGGAAAATACTTTTTGAATGGATCTTTTTATGTTTTTATTGTCCTTTGTTTCTTATATTTCCGTTTTATATTTCCTTTGTTTCTTTTTATATAACACTAAAAGGCTTAGTTAAAAATGGCCCGTTGAGATTATTTCCTGTTTCAGTCAAGTAACAATTGTAACTTAGCATTGTTTGTGAAGGATTGAACCCTCGATTATGGGACAAACAAAGAAAATTTTTTTGTCTAGCAAAAAAAGAAAAGAAAAAGAACGTAAATTCGAACTATAGACAAAAGTTTTTTTCGAGGCACAAGTAAAGAGCGACATTAAAACTTAAACCAAGCAAAGTTAGCTTGGGCAGAAGACGAGCTCCCGCCCCCTTAACTCCCCCACTCTTTCACGGTCGAGTGGTTTTTAGTGCTTTGCTGAAAAACACTAACACTGCTTAACATGTACCCAGCTGGGAACTGCAAATGTTTTACCGATTGAAAAAAGAAAAGTATTTTAGTGTTATCCACAAGAATATCCTGAAAATTTCATAAAACACCACCAGTCGCTTGAGCAATTGGTCAGTGCCGCCAATTGGGGGTGGGAGAGACAGAGGGTATTTACCCCCTGTCACTGGATTTTGAAAAAAAAAATCGGTATTTTTACTAAACACGTCATTTTTGGTATGTCATTGGAAAAATCCAGAATAAAATAGAATTGCCACCCCCCAAACATATTTGTGAGGCTTTACCACTGGATGGGGTGACGGTCCAGCTTGTGGCCTATTACCGGTAACCGTAAATTTTAAGTCACTCGTCCTCTAAATTCACTTCAAACCGCATAGGTTGCACCTTCAGAGGGAGGGGGTGACACGGATGAACTTAATCGTCAGGCCCAGTTTAGGTTTTTATTATAGAGGAACGTCCCAGTTTAGAAGATTGAATTATCCCCATCTTTGAATGGGCACAAAAGAAGGCATTTGGTGCTGTGACCCCCGTAAGAATTACGAATTTTACGCTCAGTACTATAATTTCATATATTTCTCATGTTATTCACGCAATTTTTGTATTTTCTAAAGCCCCCCACTCCACCCTTGGAAAAAATTCCTGCGAACGCGGCTGTAGGCCTAGAGGTAATTGTACTTGCCAGTATATTTTTGCTGTTGAAATGAAACTGTTAGGGTGAGTAAATTGTATTTAAAAGGATTAAAGCTAGGTTGGGAGTTTTAGAATATTCTCAGGGATTCGAAAGGTCTTGAGGAGTATAGCCTACTTTGCCATTTGATTCTGCAAGCAACCATTCAATTTTCTCAAAGCTATCTCAAGTATCTCCTGTCTTCACATAATTAGTTATGTCGAAATCTGGTTTGAAGTGGTGAAAACTATTAGCTATTTGGTTTTGCTGACATATTTAATGCTTGCCTGTTTCTTATTTCACCCTTTCAAAGGTGCTAAAATCATCACGAGACATTGTACCCTTTGCCTCATTCCTTTTATTGATTATTCACATTGAGAAGGATCCCAAAGTTTTAAGTTTATAGCCCATTTTTGAACAAAACTTCGCGGGTAAAATAGTTGTTTGTCTTTTTGGTGAGAAGAGCCTTTAAATCTTACTATGGATGTCTAATTCTCGTCTCATACCTTGTTTCGTCCTTCCCCTATTCATAGATGAGGCAGATTCTTTTGCCCCTCAATAACTACATTGGATAATAAAAATTCAGTAATGAAACATGAAATATAAACACATAACAAAGCAAATGAACAAATATCTTAAATCAATAATTCATTGATTGAAAAAGAATCGCAATAAAAATAATAGCAGAAAACAAGGACAATATGTACATAAAAGACAACCTTTTCACACAGCCTCACACACACTACGTGCTTAGCCTAAAGGAACCTCTACCTCTTGATCGCGAGCACTAAGCTCTTAAAGCGTACTGATATCTGATGGTTTCTTTGCCGGGGGACGGGGTGTTCAGCAGGAGCAGGCATACTGCAAACTTATTGAACGCGGTGCTTGTCGGTTATTGGAAACATATTCAAGAATTACGCTTAGGTTACATCTCAGAAAACCAGTTTCATACCTACAAGAACAAGTGATGGATGATACAGTGCATTGAACTTGTTTAATTTGGACTATATATTTACACATTAGGGGGCGGGGGCTAGGTTAAGTTGTCGTAATTGTGTTTATAAAGTATAATTTTACCATCATGTTTGTTATATTTCATTATGATTAACCTAACTTTACTTCTTGGCTGTGTTTCCAGTAACCGACAATAACCTGGAACACTACTTTTGTTTGCATAAAAGTAGAAAGTGTAGTAAAAAGAAGTAATATGAGTCAAATTTGCTACATTATTGAATGTGCAAAATTGACAATTATGACACTATCTCTTCGTTCTTAGTATTATCTTAAATATATAGTATAATTGCTTGCATTTCCTTGTCTCCTTTTTATCTTGATTGTTTCCCTTATCAGAGTAAACAAAGGATTAGTTACGTTTCTCTCTCTCTAATCTGATTACGATTTTAATGCATTGCTAATAATGGTAAGATTTATCTGTGTTTAATCTCAGAGCTTGTTTTGTCAACAATGGTTAGTCGTGTATTAAAGCTGTGTATTAGAGAGGCTAGAGGATGAATTTGATCGAATGAATGTCCTCAGTGCCTCGCGAAAAAGATAATTAATAAGCAGATAACTTCGAAGACAACACTGCCTTTCCATGACGAAAATATAACAGTTCAAAATAGGGATGAAACCTTTTAATTGACAGTGAAATAAATATAAATTTTTTTAACTGGATATTTCGGACACATATAGTGTCCATCATTAGCAGTAAAACTGTTTTACTGCTGATGATGGACACTGTATGTGTTCGAAATATCCAGTTAAAAACATTTTATATTTGTATCACTGTAAATTAAAAGGTTTCATCCCTGTTTTGAACTGTTATATTTTCATAATTAATCCGTCGAGATATACAAGAAAAGGGATATTTGGGCCTAAAATCTGTATTATATATTATATATATATATATATATATATATATATATATATATATATATATATATATATATATATATATATATATATATATATATATATATATATATATATATATATATATATATATGCAAATATTTGCTAACTTGGATTCACATAGTGTCTTTTGATCTACTTCAATATCTCCCTCAACATTACTTGAACATTTTAATTTAATATCCTTAGACATTCCTGATGTATTGCATATTCCCCATTTTGACTACCTGGATGCACAAAATGCCCTTGGATTTATGTCAAAGTTCCCTGAAGGTTTCAACTTGATACCCATAGCCGTTCATGAAATGTTGCAAATCGGCTAATTTTACTGCTACTGCTTTTGCCTAAGATGTTTTAAGGGGAAATTTATGTGCGTATTGTATGGTCATTGTTTTAGTTGATGTGTAATTTTTAGATATATAACATCATCAAACCGGCTGACTGACCGTATTTCAAACAGTAGGTTGTACGAAAAGTGTGGTTCAATCCCGCTTTCTGGGGCTATAATGAAAGAAAGGTTGAGATGGCTAGGCCAAGTTCTACGGATGAAGGATGACAGATTACCGAAGATTGTCCTTTTTGGCCAACCGTCTGGGGCTACACGGAAAGCAGGTCGTCCTTGTCTGGGTTGGGAGGATGTCATAAATAAGGATTTAAAGGAAATGGGAACTTCCTGGGAGGGTGTAAAGAGGGAGGCTTTAAATAGATTAGGTTGGAGGAGGAGCGTGCGTAGCTGTGTTGGCCTCAGGCGGCTTGGTGCTGCAGTGAGTTATTAGTAGTAGTAGTAGTAGTAGTAAACCTAAAAATACTCCTGTCTTAACAATTATTACAGTGCAGTTGTTATGGGGACGGGATATTGCAACTTCCTTTCAAATGGGCCCTTAAACAGCTCTTTATGTTGTTCCAGTTCCCTGCTAGCTGTGACAAAAAAAGAATTAAAAAGAAGACACACCCATGCAAAAACGTGAATTTCCTTGTTGTTAACGGAGGGAGCGGGGGGGGGGGGTGTATAACACCTGAGGTCCTTTTTGACAACAGCAATTTGAAAGGTGAAGTTTTCATTTCAACTCGACATCATTTTTAAAGAGTTTCCGAATATTTTTTGAAATTCCAATAAATTGGTTTTTGCAATAAAATTTTAACATTAAGATTAAGCGATATCATAGTTGCAATTCCTGGGTCAGTTTCTATTAGTAATTTTTCCTTCTTGACTTTTTTTTTCAAAAAGTGTCTTTAAAGGTATGATATGCCCCCTACCTAATATTCTTGTAATATGTTTCTCTGACGCTCAATCGTAATGAAATATACCAAAGTAAGATAAAAATATAATACTTTAGAAACAATTTTGGGCTGTATATTTGCACATTAGGGGGGTGGGGGTAAAGTGTAGCGGTTCTGCATGCCTAATGTGTTAGGTACAATTATTCTGCATATTATGCCGTAAGAATTGTTTTCTAACTTCGCACTGTCCAAATACTTTACCCCCCACCCTAATATGCAAATATATAGCCCAAATTATATATTTTCAATCTGTTCTTTCACTTCTCTTTGTCTTGTCTCGCGCTAAGCTGAAAGAAACTAACAAAAAAACCGGTTCTATAATACGTCAATGAATGAACAGCTTGAGTGATGGGGATTTTATCGTACGAGTACCTCTTTAACTTTTTGGTTACTATGGAGCTTGTTTTTTTTTTCTTGACTCAACCATAATAGTCTTTTTTATAGGCATTTTTACGACTGATTCAAGGCTCGTTTAAACCTTTTTTTTGTGGGGTAGGATAAACCCACTAACCGCCTGATACGACCCTGCATTCGCATAGGTTTTTTGGTTGTGTTAGGGGTGGGGGGACAAACTGGAAAAAGTACAAAATAGGCAAAATACGTATATATAGGAAATATCAGATATCATAATAAGCAGACAAATCTCTTGATTTGGGGGGAGGGGTGCGGACCATTAGTCTACCCAGTCCCTATATACAATTGCCTATTTATCATATTATACTGAGCTGAAGCCGCTGTCCAGTATCAAGATGTATTGTGCTGTATGTACCAGCCGTCATGGCGGAATTCCTTTTTAAAAACCATTTATGTGACTCCTCGGAAATAATGAGGCGCAAAGATCAATGGTGCCAGTATCACGGTTAAGGTTCGTATGTTTCAAAAGTTGACCTTTATTTAGACGACATCTTCTCCGATTGATTCAGGGAATTTTTTGAGAGAAATAAGTTTATCAACAAAACCAAACTTACATAATCCTTTAACAACCGTCAGGGAAATTTATTGGATTGCTTATGGTGGTTGCTTTCATCCGTATAACCTGCTACTAATATATATTTATAGTTTATTTATAAATAAAAATAAAAAAACTGAATACAAAACCAAAATAAACACGAATAAATAATTTGTAAAACAAACAAATTAATTTTGATCTAAATCATTAGCAACTTCCCTTAACTAACGTTACTCTTGAACTGGCTAACATGATCTGCTAGCCTTATAACCCCCCCCCCTCGAGAGAAAATTCCACACCTATGGCCTTGGAAAATGTGGAAAGAACGATTCTTGTTGAGTGCTCAGAACCCCATACACTACCCCAAAGAATTTCTAACTTAATAACAATAAAAAAAGAATTGGACCTGAAAGTTTCCCAAAAGCCCTCCGGCGAATATCGATTCACCGGATTGATTCACCATTGATAAACAAATGGCTAGTTGATATCTCTTCACCATTCATTGATATCGATTCACCATTGATAAACAAATAGCTACTTGATACTTCTGATTGTCTAAAATTTTTAGCTTAGTAAAGCAATTCAAAGTACTATTTTCATTTCTTACATAATCTTTTAAAATAAATTGATATGATTTGAAATAAATGAAGTAGTTTACTAAACAAATCGAAAGAGCAAAAATCATTTTGTGCCTCCTCCCTAAAATTTGTATTGTGGGTACTGCTACTAATCTTGGGTGTTAATGAAACTAAATTATAAATATTAAGTAATAGCATAGACAATATCTTTCCCGTTCGGAGTTATACATCCCTTGCATACCCTCCATTAATGTTCGTTGTATGCTGTTCGAGGATTAAAATCCATCAATTGAATAATCACTTCTTTCATTTCGAAGTTTAAGAATTTGTATATTCTTTGGGGCAGGGCTCCATAGGTGGTAAGATAACTAAGCCGGATTATGGCCCAATTCAATACTATTTTCTCACATTAATTATCTATAGATCAATAGACTATATATTTAAATGGAGGGAAAAAACCAAAAATTCCTAAATATGAACCGAGACCTGTCTATTTTGTCCTCGAGCAATTGGAGCCAAAGTTGTTCCAAGTCAAAAATATGTCCAAGTATTGTAAAACCATCAGAAATAAAATGTATCTTAGGCATTTCCTATTTTAAACAAAAATAAGATGGGAGGGTGGTTCGGACAACACGCTTGGGGGAAGCAGTTGTTTGCCCGCCACCCTGAATATCAAGATTTTCTCCATAATTTTGCTATACACTAAAAATGATGTGCTTGTTTTTACATTTACCCTCATCAATTCAAAAAATTACCCCGAGACGTGACCTCTCCAAGACAGTAAAAATAACTTTCAAAGCTATGTAGTAATGGCTAAAATATATATTTACCCTAATTGAGAGCCTCCCCCGGAAAGGTGCTGGGACACCACCGAATCAAAACCTTGGGCGTGTGTGCCCCTAGGAACAGTCAACCTGCTATAACAGCTCCAATGAAAAATAAAGACTAGACAAAATGTTTTGCTAGCTGTTCATTAAAGGCCGCCCGATCGCATGGGCTTTGCTAGCTGTAAACTCCCCCTCTCCCTGCGATTTATTTTTATGGAGGTTTGCTTTTCATGTTTGTTTCAGAGAAAGGAACAAAATTATGGTACTTGAAATAACGCTGGACAAAGGAAAGGATAGCTAAAATAAACCTCTTCTTCACAGTTGTTTAGTTTCCTTCTTGGGCGGGTACTTTTGATAGATAAGATAAGATTTATTCATTACGAAATACGCATACAATATTACATTTTACTATTTCCCCGAAGGTTCTTTAGCTTGTCAAGAAGGGGGAAGGCAAACGAGTCACTTACTCAGAGAAGAAGAAGAAAAAAAAATCAAATACTTACTTACTCACAGAGAGAAGAGCAAAAAGGAGAAGAAAAGACAATATAAATAAAGTAAAACTATAGAAAACAAAACTAAATAGGTTGAATATAGTAAATTAATTAAGTAGATTAGTAGATTAAATAGACTCAAATGAAATAATAATAAATATAAGTCTATATATATATATATATATATATATATATATATATATATATATATATATATATATATATATATATGTATATATATAAAGTATAAATACTTTTATATATATAAAGTAAATATGTATAAAGATAAATAACTTCTAAGAAGCCAAAGAATTTTTAATGATTTTTTTGAACAAGCCGAATGAGTGGCACCTTCGAGCTGATTCGGGCAACTTATTCCACACAATATGACTCGCAATTAAAGGATTAAAATCTGACCTTGCACAAGGAGTAAAATGAACTTGAATGTAGTTTTTGGTATTGTGAAGATTATAATTATTCCGATCAGAGGTAAAAGATGGAACACTTAGGGGATGGGGGAGGTCACCATGAAGCTGAGAAAAAGTATCCTATAACATGCACACGAAAGAATATACAGCGACTCGAGAACAAGTAATAAGATAACTCCTGAACGACTCAAGATATTTCAAATTCTAATGAGGTGTCCCTCGGAGTCTTAGGGGGGATTCCCTCTTTGTTCCTCTGGGTATAGACTTGTATTGTTGGACTATGTACAATTGTTTTTTTTCTACAATTATTAAGCAGGGTTGCAAACTTTCACACTTTTCGTGTGAAATGCACTCTTATTTTTTCATTGCACTCTTTCACTCCATGGTCAGGATTTTCACTCTTTTTGTCCATTATTTGCTCTTTGCACTTTTATGAAATGATGATAGAAAAAGTATTAGCGAAATAAAAAACGGCGCCGGTATGATCTCTCTTATCTCTGCTTGGGCCGTCCCCCATGCGTCTTTCTGGTATTTTCAACCATTTACGAAGAAGCACATCAAAGTATAAATAACAAGTGAAAACGTAGTAGGTTCAACATCAAATTATATAGTGTTGGGCACAACCATTCTTCTTGGAAATGGAAAAGTGAGTATGCAACATTTAGTAAGGCGATGGAGAAGCAACAACCAAAACAAACCTTTCCAAAGTCTACTCTCAAACTGATGAAATTCTGCAAAGACTTAAGGCCTATTCACCATTTTAAAACGCGAACACCCATCTCTGCTTGTGCCATTTTGTCTGAGATAAAAATCTTATCTTGCCAGCCACGAGTCCAAGAATTTGGTTTGGATGGGATCCATACTATCAAAAAAAAACCGTAAAGTAAAGGATGCTTCCCCAGATTTCTCGAGGTACCCATTTAGAGCTGGGTCGACTCTAGCTGAGCTTAGTCACGCAACTGACCCCCGTACCAAACCAAATAGTTGGGTACACTAGGATTCGAACACTCATCCTCTCGGACAAAGGATCCCAAATCCAGAGCACCAATCCACTAAGACATGCCACCCATACTATCAAAATGACATAAAATGGTACATTAGGAAAGTATGGGGTAGCCTAAAGTTGTAGTTTAGACACTTCTTGCTATCTTGGAAAGCAGTTGAATTAGGTGAATGGCACTTTCAGAAATGAATCCAGCGCCAAAAATATCAAAGCTAATTAAAAATGACAAGGAAAAATGGATAAATATTGAGCAGTTCATTTTATTGACCCACGACTAAAGTGAACATACCACTCGATGCCTTTTTCTATGCTCATTCCGGATAGAATAATCACTTTTCGCCCAAATTCACTTCACTCCACCCCTATTTACCAATTCAGTGTATATATTTGAACATGAGGGGGGGGGGGTAAAGTTCATTTTTGCAAGAACGGCTGTCCTACTAATCAACAGGATGAATTTATTCACTGATGTTTTTAATGTAGAAAATAATCTTATTATTTATTTTTATTTTTGAAGAGAGCGTAAACCAATATGCTATTGCATTAACTTGCCTGGTTTTTGGACTTGCATACTGTCCATTGTGTATCAGTTGTATTTTGACCTTTTTTTTCTGTATGGTGTTATAGAACTTACGATTTTACAATTTATTATTAAACACCATCAAACAGTTCGTGCTATTGAACTGTAGTAAGGAATGACCAGGCTCAATAGCAACCGAAACTAAAAAATTGAATTTTGATTCCTATAGTTACATCATAACGTAACGAAAATCACACCATCAGATTCAGCGTATCAGAGAACCATGTTGCAGAAGTTTCAAGCTTCTATATACAAAAATGTGGAATTTCGCATTTTTTGCCAGAAGACAAATCATGGATGAGTGTTTATTTGTTTTTGTTTTGTTGTTGTTGTTGTTTTTTCCCCCCAGGGGTGATCGTACCGATTAAGTGGTCCTAGAATGTCGCGAGTGGGCTAATTCTAATAGAAATTAAAGTTCCAGTTCCCTTTTTAAGTGACCATAAATTGGAGGGCACCTAGGCCCCCTCCCACGCTCATTTTTCCCCAAAGTCACCGGATCAAAATTCTTTGATAGCCATTTTATTCACCATAGGCGAAAAACTTAATAACTATGTCTTTAGGGACGACTTACTCCCCCGCAGTCCCCGTGGGAGGGGCTGCAAGTTACAAACTTGACCTGTGTTTACATATAGTAGTGGTAACTAAGAAGTGTATAGACGTTTTCAGGGGGATTTTGTTTGTTTGGGGGGAGAGTTGAGGGGGGGTACGTGGGAGGATCTTTCCATGGAGGAACTTATCATAGGGGAAGAGACTTTCAATGAAGGGGCGCAGGATTTTCTAGCATTATTTAAAAAAAAACAATGAAAAAAAATATGAAAAGTTTTTTCTACTGAAAGTGAGGAGCAGCATTAAAACTTAAAACGAACAAAAATTATTACGCATATGAGGGGTTTACTTCTTCGTAATACCTCGCTCTTTACGCTAAAGTATTTTTTAGTAATTTCAACTATTTATTCTGCGGCCTTTGTGATTCAGGGGCCATTCTTAAGGAATTGGGACAAAATTTAAGCTTTAGTGTAAAGAGCGAGGTATCGACGAGGGGTGAACCCCCCTCATATACGCAATAAAAACATACGAATATAGAAGTTCGTTATGTAAGTTAATTCGTAAGTTACGTATATTTTTTACTATTGAAAACGTTCGTAAAAAAATAAAGTTCTAGTTGCCTTTTTAAGTAATAAAAAAATTGGAGGGCAACTAGGCCTCCTCCCTCGCTCCACTATTCTCAAAATCTTCCGAAGCCAAGATCAAAACATGCATTAAGTCAAAAACGACCAGAAATTAAATAAAAAAACATATTTTTTTAAATGAAAGCAAGGAGCGACATTAAAACTTAAAACGAACATAAATTACTCCTTATATGAAAGAGACTTTTCCTCCTCAACTCCCCGCTCTTTACGCTAAACTTTTTTACTGTTTTAAAAAGTAGAGTTAAGAGAAACAGTCAAACTTTAGCGTAAAGAGTGAGGCGTTGAGGAGGAAAAGCTCCTTTCATATAAGGAGTAATTTCTGTTCGTTTTAAGTTTTAATGTTGCTTCTTAGTTTCATTAAAAAAAAAAAACTTGTTTTAGAGATTAAGATATTCTAGTTACATATTTTGTGAATCGTTTAGTTGTTAGTGTTAATCATTAATTTATCAATGCGATTTAGAACCTACACGAAATTTTGTGTGCTGTTTTGAAGGATGATAGGATCCGTTTTGTTTCTACCCCCTTAAAGATACTTAACTACTGATAATTATAAGCAATCATGCACACAGAGTGTGGTAGCGTGGTATTAATGTCCGTCCTTCTTTTAAATCGCAAGATTTTGAAGATTTTCCCTATAGTTGCTCGTTGTCTGTGTCCTTTTTTCAATTTGTGCTCTATTTGAAATTTTGGACCGCTCCAATGTCAATTTCTAGGTACGTTTCTTATTCTGCCTATATATCCTCATTTTTGCACATATGAGGAGTTGTCTTCCATAGATCGTCGTATCCTCCTAGGTTTTTTTTTTTTTTTTAATTCTTTGAGGTAGCATATGCTCGTAGTTGTAAAAAATTGTTGTTTACAACTACAATCCTTGTGGGTGTATAAAGAGTTGGGAGTAAATTGTGATTTATTGTTTTTCATGCGCAATGGAAATATTTTTTGAAGATGTAAAAAATTTGTTTATTAACTTCGTTACAGTCATTGAAATTTTGTGTAGTTATTAATGGGCTCCGACTTCTCCTTGATCGACCTGGCTGGGGAGCTGCCTTGATCATGACGGAGGCGCAAATTTTTTGACTTGTAGCCTACTCGTTTTTAACAATTGGCACGCTTTTTTGTCCTTGATTTGCACTCTTTTTTGACGTCTGGTTTTTTCAGCAGTTGACAACCCTGGTTCTTATACGCAAGTTCAGTATTACTCAGTATAAAAAGTTTTTACAGGCGTACATGTGACTTGTAGTTTTTCGATCCAACATTAATTCAAATGGATTGCAACAGGTGTTCTCAAATTTCAGCAAATATAAGCCTGAAGACCACATAGTGACTTGCTTTTATCTTTAGAAGCCTAGTGTGAGAATTCCATTCAATCCAGATTTGCTACTCACCGTCATTTATATTCACGGAACTTCCTAGTGGTATCAAACCATGTCAAAAGTCATGACATTACAACTGATACATTCTCTGAAGAATTGAAGAAGAAATGCTGAAAGTGTTTCCTCTTGCTGTCATGTTTAGGTGTTTTCTACTATACCGATGTTTGCATAGCTGATGAGCCTACAGACGTTAAATGCTTTTTTTTTGTAACCTTAATGGGATACACTTAGACTGACTTGTTTACGCATATTTTATAATTTAAACACATAAATCACTAAACAGCTTACCTTTTGAGTTTCAAGAAGTCAATGTTTATTACTTTTCGGTACTGTATTATTTGCGTATTAATACACTCGTATATTTCGCTATTAATCAGGTTGGAACATTTTAAGCACCGGCCTCAATTATTTTATTGGAACCGGTGAGGTCGTTTAAACCCGATAGAGCACTGATGCTTGAAATCAGAATATCGTTCATAAATATTTCATTTACTATTTTTAGTCACATACTCCTTATTTCGATTGACTCATTAATGAGTCCATTGTTAGGGTAAGTACATCTTTTTCTGCATGTGCCGGCCCGGAGTAATATTAGTACGTTGTGAATTTCGCATCATGCTATTTTTAACCTGTGCATAATGCAGTGGAGATGGAGACTTTTCTGCACAGATTATCTATTAGATTTTTGCCTGATATCTCACTCCCAGCAAAATACATGGGCCGAAGTGTTCCTCAATTACATTGGCTATCTAGAAAAACTCGCCGCCCGCACAGTGTCATTGGATTGATTGGATAACACTCCGTCCGCGCAATTTCATTGGATATTGTCAAACTTTAGGAAGGCAAATTATCTGATGAGGGCTTTTGAGGTTTGTGATAATATTGAAGTGAGATATCTCCGTAAGCATCAATAGAAGCGTAAGTCATCAAAGGTTGGATGTCTGTAGATCTCTTCTTGACAAACATTGCACAAATTCTCCTCTATTTTCTGAAAGTTCATCTCCTCTAGTTCATCCCGAGAGGTCTTCCGGTTTTTGCCATCTAGTATACATCTCAAAGTGTCACCTGTGCCGCTCATCTCCTCCACGCTTGGCGCAGGCCCTACAACGCTTGGCAAATCTCCTGTTTGGCATACTTTCGCCACGACTGACAATCGCCACCTACACAATTTTTGAAAGTCAGCGACCCCTCGGTCGTACACGAATATCCTGTATAATACAGTGGATTAATATCCTGTCAAAACAGTGAAATATTGTCTACCATTACGCACCTCAAGTCCTTTTTATCGTGAAACCGTCAAAGCGGTATGGGTAACCATTCCCTTTACCTGCATGTTAGGTGCCTGTTGATCTTCTCCAAACACTTTTAATTCTTACCTAGGTTGTGAAGTTAAATTTCTGCCATGACTAAAAATGGGATTATACCATTTAAGAATCGATATATTTGGGCAGATATAACTTGAGGTTTCTAAATTTTTAGCCTGAAGCATTTACATAAGAAAATAAAAGCTAGGGGGCGTCCACTTTCAGAAGTCACGCACACCGTCAGGTGCGTGTCGGGCGTGGTGGAAATGTGCCAAGCGTGGCTGAAACTAGACCAAATCTGCTAAGCGTGGCGGAGTGGTGCGACATACGTAGCCTTCTAGGATGTACACCTTCAGGCGGAAGGGTGGCGTCCCCTCGAGTAAAACGGAAAAAAAGTCTGCTTTATATTCTTGCAATCGACTCGAATTAAAGAGATACACCTTCTCCCTTCCTTAAATAATCTGAAATTTAGATTTTTGAAGATTTTCGACTTTAAAGGAATACTATATTTATTTATTTATTTATTTATTTTTGTTCTAGAAAGTGTGTTACTTTTTTAAGCGATTCTATTTAAGAGATAATTGTCATTCTTTCCCAATGCGTCTTAGAATTCCCCCAGAGTTTAAAGTCCATTCTAAGATTTCCTACAGATACTTATCTTGCACGAAATAATTAATCTCTAGAAAATTCTACTAGCTGCTTTCGGTTTTTTTGTATGTTAGATTACATTCCTTGCCGTGATATGACTACGGCTCATCTCTTAACAATTCTTATAAGAAGAAGGAGAATTAATATTCTTGCTGTATATTACTTTAACAACCTCTTTACCATTCAAAACACTCTTTGATTTTCCCAAGTTTTTTAAATTATATCCTTATTTTTTAAAAATAAATTCTTAATTTTTATTTGTTTAAATTGTTTAAATCCTTATTTTAGTATCTTTGGTAATAATTAATACCTATAATTTTATTGACGAACAAAATAAAAGAAGATTATGTTCACATATTCTGAGAAGTGCTTACAGGTTAAGTATATAGAGAGGGAGGCGTTCAAAGATTTATCCAGGGGACCCGTTCCTGAAAACATTGGGTTTTTTAAAAATAATATCCATTCTCGCTTAAGCGGGATATCCTTTATGACCATTCCATTTTTAATATTTCTTACGGTATAGATAGATAGATAGATAAGTATATTTTAAAGCCAAATATACAGCCATGAACACAGTACAATAACATAAACGAAAGACACAAATAACATAAACTTTGATCAGCGATCATCATAAAACGGTTAAATGAAACACTGCATTAACCTAATACTAGTACTTAATACTTGAAAAAAGGTCCTTGAAAAAAACGACGAACACTCAGAAAAAGACATAAATAAAACATTACATTTACTTTATACTGAGATTTTTATTTACTTATTTATTATTATTTTTTATTTAATAAAATTTCCAGATACCTTGCTACTCTACAAATACACTGAATCGACGTACTATTTAAGACACCTGGAAGTATCAACTTATTTCCAAAGATCCCTTCTCTTATCGTAGAGAGCCCCAGGCTTAAGCAATGTACTCTGTCAAGTGCATTATGGGTTCACTCTAAATCAAGTTACTTCCCGACAAGCCTGCAGCTTTATTTTTCAGCAAAAGGATAAGATACTTAAATCACTGGGTTCATTGGTTGCTGTTCTATCCATTCACCAAATCCTTAATATTTATATTACTCAGACTTTTTCGACAATGTTTTAAAACCGTAGGAGAGCTGGAAAATAACATACATAAAATTAACAGGAAATATAAACCTTAACATATTTAATTTCTTGGTTTCACATTTTCTTTTCTAAAAAGAAGAGAACATTGGTTCATTCCACAAACGGGAATGTTTGCAAATTCTTCTTCTTTAAAAAAGAAGATTCCTAGGAATGTTCTTTTGCTTTGTTGAGAATTTCCACTTTCGATGTTAATATTGTCTCTGGTGAAATGCTTTCAACTTCTTTTTTGTTTCCAGGATGGCGTTTTCATAAAGTCACAGGAAGTTTCAGGAAAGGGACTTTGCCCTTACGACCCTCGACACAACAGCACAGCTCTTTATACAGGTAAAACATTTTTGAACTCCTTTTCTTCTCATGGTACCAAAAATTTTAATTCTTATTTTTTTTATTCTTAAAAATAATTAAAATCTTTACCGTAACAGTTAATTCTTAGATCTGAGGAGTAAAAACTAGAGACTTGACTTTGAGAATCCTATAACCAACTTTGGGGCATCCCGTACCAAATTTTGGTAACACAAAAATTACAAAATTCAGCGGATATATGTTTTATTCATCCCAAAACCCCTCTATTTACGTTAAATTCTCTTCCGTCCTTAAAGAAATAATATTGAAGTAAATTCTCCTTTAACAAGTGCGTTTTCCCTAGTTAAAAGTATTTGTGTAAAATCAAAGTTTTACTGCAATCGTTAATGTACGTAAAAAAAATGAATGATAATATACGCAAAACTTTTGGCCGTGCTGTGTCGATTGGCTGTGCCTACAAATTGCTCTATTTCTTCTTCCCCGATTCAAAACACAAGTTGTAAAATCACTTCTTATCTTGCATAACTACTACTACTACTACTGCTTACAACTCACTGCCACACCAAGCTGCTTGGGGCGAAAACAATTTTGCACGCTCCTCCATCGTTCAACTATTCATACCCTCCCTCTTTACACCCTCCGAAGAAGTTCTGATCTCCCTTAAATCTTTCCTTGCGACCTCCCTCTAACGCATTTGGGGACGACCTGCTTTTCGTTTGACCCTTGATGGTTGGCTTGCAAGGATGGTCTTTGGCAATCTGTCATCCTTCATCCGCAGAATATGTCCCAGCATTAGAAATGTAAAGTCTTATATCCAAAGCGAAATTGGTTTCAGGATTGTAAGTATATCGTTAAGATGCCATGTTCCACTTTCTTGCCCTTATGGCCAAGCTATGGCCACGCTGAACAACTGTTCTGTAGATTGGAGTTCCAAGGATAGGTGGCTTTCTATACCGAATTTCCACGTTTCTGACCTTGTTCAATATGATTGTGGCCTTCATTCACGGGAAAGGCTGAATGAAATATAATTACAAAAGGCGTATCTTTCTTAATTGAATTAGCCGGTACTATAGTCTCTGAAGAACTTTCAAATGTAATATGTAAGATATTCTGGCAATATGTTTATAAAAGCTTTGCGTGTTTGCTGATGTATGGATTCATAGAATGACATACAAAAGATTCTTTGTGGCTATGTTATTTATGCCCGGTCGTTAATCACAATGATGATGATAGCGTTTTTTTAACTCATCATTAGACTGATGAAATTACAAATTAAGCAGCTTTGCCAATAATTTTATAATATGGAGCTCATGTTCCTACATCGCACCAGAGTTAATCGTTTATTTCTTCTAATAAATCTGTATTTTAATGTGTTTCTCACCTAAGCAACAAATGGAATTTAAGTCCAATATCTTTAGATATTGAGGGGATTGAGATTTTGCGGTGAGCACGACTTTATATGTCTCACGCAACAGACTGTGTTTCCAACTGTTGCGTAATTCATCTCTGGTTGTGGTACCTGCAACCGAGTAACCTATGCTAATCTTGCTCTGATATGAAACACTGACTGACCTTCTTCAAAATTTCATAGTTGTCACTACGATACGACGTGGGAATATACGTTGTAGACAAAAAAGCTATTGGTTTTTCAATAAACCAAAGGAACGAATCTCATAACAGCCCTTTTATTCACAACACCACAAGAAAAATCGATGCTTTGAAAAGGCCAAGCGAGGATCGCTTAGATGTATGTCCCGTTAGCTTGGAAATTTGTTTATCGGATTCTGCTGCTATAGTAAAGCCTACGCAATCGGATATAAAAGTGATTTAAGTATTTGTTTGATGAAATTCTTAGATTGTATCACACTTGAATTAGCGAAATCAAAACAGGGAAGTGATAGTGTAGCTCATAATTAGCATTTTTAGTTTATATCTCATTGTGTATTTAAATGATAATATCGAACATAGGTATTTTAACGTTTGAGGTGCAAGGATACCTAAAAGGGAGTAAAAGGGAGAAGAAAAACCAGACTTGCAAAGCTGTATGGCCGAAAAAGAAAAGAAAAATAAAAGGTAAAAAAAAAATTGGGCAAGTTTGTTTGCGGTGAATTCGATACTTTAAAGGAGCACACTATTTCGTCCGTTATAGACTGCTTTAGTGTATGTGGAAACAATGAATTGTTTGGTTTATGTGGCCAATCGAATTGGTTGGGTGGTCTTGCCTTAAGTTGCAGAGGTTGGATAAGAGACTCGAATAACTGACGGAAAACTAAAGTCAATACCTACTTTCATGGAAATTAAAAAAAAAACCATTTAACTTAAACCATTTTGTACCGGAGGTACAGATATTCAGATTTAGTGGATTTTCCGTAATTGGAAAACGTGAAGTTTGTTTTTTCGATTGAACGGAGTAAATTTTCTTTTTAAAGCTCAGGAAAGGGCAGCCCCTAAAAATTTTGTAGCATACCTGTTTGGAAACATTAAATATCAGCTCAAAGGAAGTGTCAGTTGAGTACCTTGGCAGCTTTGGGAGTTCAATGTAATGCTACCTGCATTGATTGAAAACCTTGCCGATGCAGGATCCATATTACTTATGCAGTATGTACATCGTATAAACAGTACTTTGCTTAATTATTAGTAAGAGATAACACGTTTTCTTTATTTTAAACTAGCCACATTAAAGATCCCCTAATAATTTTAAGCAAAGTTGCTTTGGGAGCTCCCTGTGGTTTTGTAAAAATTAGCCAGTGGGCTCTTTGTCTATGAGACAGTAAGTAAGTAAGTAAGTAAAATATTTATTACCCGTATTTTTCACATGGAAAAAAACGAAGTACAATGAAAAAAAAGAGAAGAAAAACGGAGAGAAATTTAAAACACAACATGGAAAAATACACAATCAAGAACTGTAGAAGTGTTTAAGCCAGGGGTGGTTCCATTTTGCCTGAAAATTAGAAATCAACCGGTTTACCGCGATACTGGGGTCTGCTATCCTGTGTTTATCAATCATATAAGTATTTCTCGTCCACAAGGGGCATCGCAGCAGGAACTTCGCAAACCTAAAATAAAGGGACCGGAGCTTGTGTTTTTGGGTGTCAGTTAATAAATTCCAAAATGGCGCAATATTAATGTGGCGCAAAATCGGCATTAGAGGAGTCTGCTGGCGACGATAGACCCATACGCGGTGCGGAGTTTTTTCTCGACGTGTTTGACGAGCAGTAGACGAGTTTCGTTGAGGTTACGGCCTATGGGTAGACCCAGATACACGACGTGAGATGAGACGGTAATTGACTCGCTACCCAGCAGGAGGTAACAGTCAGCTGATATTGAGATTCGCAGAATTTTCAAGATATCGAATCTGCTTAAGCACATTTAATTTACATTTGCTTCAACCTTTTAATAAAATACATTTGGTTTTAACATAAATATATAACAACCTTTTAACAAAATATGACGTCTTTTTCATGAGTAGAATTAGGTTACTCTCGGCCATTGTTGCAGAAATACGGTTTCTTCCTTTGTCTTCTGGCCTTCTATCTAATCCTTTGGAATATTATATCCGATAGAGTTTATCTGGTTTCCTAATTATGTTCAAATTGATGGCATGAACTACGAGAAAATATAGAGAAAGAAATCAATCTTTGGGTGCATTCCAGGTTTGACAAAAAGTTGCTAGAAACTAACTTTTTAGTCCTTGCTGACATTGTCGTAAAAGCTGGAACGACAAAATAGTAACTTTGACCTGACTTTTGTAGTTACTTTTATTGAAGATAGTTAATGGGCATTTTATTTAATTAGAGATGCATTATTATCATCATCAATATTATTATCAGATTGAAACGTGTTGGAAATATCATTAAAGTGAAAGATCGGTGGATAGAATTTAAACTTGTGAAGATGATGCCTTTATAAGCCTGATATTCCCTTAGTTACTTCACAAGCATTCCTGGTGGGCATCAACTTTATATACATCTTTAGTTAATATAAAGTTACTTCAAAATGACATTTGTAGTAACTTATATTAAAGATAGTTAACGGGCATGTTTGGTTAAGTGAATCTGAATTATTATCATCATCGGTATTGTTATCAGATTTAAACATTTCGGAAATATTATTGGAGGGAAAGAGAGGTGGATGCAATTGAAACTTGAAAACAAAGAATGCGAAGAAAAAAAAAATAACAATCATGGTCTTGAAGCGATGGTGATTTTCAGGCAGTGGAAAACGAAACAGCAAAAAGACAAAGCAGCTATTTCGGCAAAGACCTCCGTCAATTGCAATACTATGCCGTGGAGTTCCTGTGAACTTTTGTCAATTAAGAAAACTAATTATTTTTATCATTTAAACTATAAATTGAACATTACTGGTTTTTGGTTGGTTTAGAATATTATTAGCTATTATTCTAGAATTACCTAAACTTAACTATTTAGACCAGATAGCTTTTAAAACTTATAAAATACTCATGAATACCAGCTTTCAAAACTCAAAAAAAATTTCAAAATCCTTCTGAAAATTTCATTTTGTGACTAATTATTATAAAAATTCCTGAGCCAAATTATAAAAGTAGCAATTATTACATTTTGGCAATCAAATGCAATGGGAAACGGGCTCACTCAGAAAATGTTTTTACGGCTTGCAACCTGGAATGCACCGTCCAAAAGCCTTGTATACAAGAGATTGCTCTAGTTGCGCAAATTATAAATTGTAGGGATTATAATAGGATTTATTGAAGAATTGTATGTTCATTCAACCATTAAAATTTTCTGTTTGAATAAGCTTCAAATTGTATTTTTTTTTTTTTCTTTTTTTTTTTACGAATTTATGAATTTCGAAGGCCATAGATTGGACGTTTTCTACCAAAACCTAGTATTTCCACTTTTTTAAAGTTTTCGAGCAAATTGTAAAATAGTGATTTTTTTATTCTTCTGAAACGTGGGGGATAGATGAAGACACCGGTTTTCCGAATTTAATTTCTTTGCTTTTTTGCCTCTCAATTTTACTGTTCGGTGTAGCTGCTAGTTTTTTAATTCTTGTATGTCCCTGCTATATTTTTCCTTTTGAAAACTCATTAAATATGTTATCACCCCTATAAATACTAGGTCGTAACTCAGAAAGTCTACAATATTGAAAAATCTAATTTTGGCATTGGACTTACCATGTCCAGATTAGGGAGGTCCATCCGTAGCTTAAAATAAGATTATTACGTAAATATCGTAAATACTAGGTTTGGTGAAAGACAGCTGGAATTATTTTTTAATTGTCTCTTTACAGCCCTGAAGTCAGTGTTCCTCCGTTACGGACTTCTATTTTGTTGTTATTATAATCCTTAGGCGCGGGTATCCACAAGAAATGTTTTTTTTATTTACCTTATTTTCTTCCACAGCAATTACTTGAGGAATATATTAAATGTAGAATGTAGAATGTTTGAATTAAATTGTAGAATAGTTGTGGGCATCAAGTCATGGCTAATTGTAGACTAAGCCAAGACAGATAGTCCAATTGAGTGAGAAGAAAAACCAGGCATTAGTTCCCTCATTGCCGTCGTTACCATCTCCCACTTATGCTACACCTCTCATGTCACTCCACAATGCCGAACTAGAGTCAAGCTGTTGAGGTTCTATCAGAGGATTCACTGTTCATCACACTCGGTTCTTCCATTATAATAAAAAAATTTGTTTTGATGTCGAAAGTTTTTTAAGGATTTTTCATTGCGCTGTTTTTGATGATAGTTTCTCATCAGTTTTCCGCCACATGCACGAGGACTGTAGCTGACAGGAAACTGAGACAGTGGTAGGCCTAACCCCCCTTTATCCCCTTTTACCTCCCTTACCCCTTTATATGGGATTATTTCTAATAATTGTAGCTTAACCTTGTGTTTCATTTTCCTTTACTAGTAAAGGAGATTTCCTATAATTGTAGCTTAACCTTGTATTTCACTTTCCTTTACTAGTAAAGGAAATTTCCATTTGCTAGTGCAGTTTATATATATATATATATATATATATATATATATATATATATATATATATATATATATATATATATATATATATATATATATATATATATATATATATATATATATATATATATATATATATATATATATATATATATATATATATATATATATATATATATATTATATATATATATATATATATATATATATATATATATATGTTATATATATATATATAAATATAAATATATATATATATATATATATATATATATATATATATATATATATATATATATATATATATATATATATATATATATATATATATATATATATATATATATATATATATATATATATATAACCAGCGACAAAGGGATGGAACTGGAGGCAGAATCAGGATATAGTCCTGGATCATGGTCGTATCCAGGGGGCTACAGGGTTTGAACCCCCGACAGATTTTTTCCGACTCTTAAAAATATAAGAAAAATGCAAATAAACAAGTTTTTGATATGTTTTTGATTTTTTTCTAAAATCACCCTACCTCCGAAATATATACACGCCCCCCCCCCCCCCCCACGAAAAAAAAATCCTGAACACGCACTTGGCTAGGTTTATAGTAAGTGACACATACTTGTGGGTAAATCTAACCTGGGCATACACATAAACTCGTTTTGAGAGCGTAGCCAAGAACAAAAATATCACTTGGAGAGAAAGAGGGGGGTCGAAATTATTTCAGATAGTCATTTTTGTTACTTACTTCAAAACTCCATTTCAGCTCCCATACCGTATGCTCTGTATCAAGGACAAGTAAAAACCATCCTACTTGGCTCCAGGCAAGAATTATATGCAACTTTCTAATAAGCAACATAAGGTCGGGCAGCCTGGTCGGGGGGCTGCTCTTTACGTTAAGACCGAGGAAGTTATGCTTTAGTTCTTTTGCAATAAACTGAAATCGACAGTATTGGAACAAAAGCGAAAATGTTACTACCATAACAGAATAATAGTCTAAATTTAACCCAAAGGAATTTTCATGCAAGTATAACTTCGCTTCTACTAGGGGAACATTTTAAAACATTATACAAAATCCCAAATAAAGCATCTACAATGTCCAATACAGTTACGTGGCGTCTTAATTTTTGAAATATAGTAATTTTATTCTGGTTTAAAATATTGCTGCGAAGTTCCCACCATAACAGTAAAACGCCATATTAAAAAAAATCAAGAATCAAAGCATGATGTCACTAGTGTTTGATTTTCTTACACACTTAGCCATCCCAGTCAAAGTTCTTGTTAGATGTCTCATTTCTTTGGTCATTCTTCAGTCTCTAGTGTCTCAGTTTCCGGTCATGTCCACGAATAGTATCATCGTCGAAAGCGGTATCTCTTAACACTATTTTTCATTGTAAGATAGGATCGATTTTCTATCAGCATTTAAAGGCTATTTTGCTATTTCATGTACATGTCGAGTTTTCAAGCAGGTGTGCTAATTAGCTTAAGTTTTTCGATTGATGAATGTTGGATTTTCTCACCTTTACTGAATGACTTTAATTGGTTTTTGGCACTATCATTCGCCAACTTTTTTATATATCACCTTTGATCGTGTCTTTTAAATATAGATTCATGATCAAACCGCAGACTCAGAGACAATTGCCCAAATTAAGCCTGATTTGACTACATTTCATGAGAGGACTAATAAATATGTAGTAACCATATTCAACGCAGTAGTTGTGGCTGAAAATAGTGATGTGCCTTCAATATATTATTTTTTTGTGGCCTCATCACCTAATCGACTGGTTGTACACACTAGAAGAAGGAATTGTTCTATCAGTTAATAGTTCTAGCACCTTTTGGAGGGGCAAAACTTGATGGGAGGCTCATCCCTTCCAACACCCTATGTACCCTTGGGCAGTTTCCCGCAGCTCAACTTGGCGCCTGATCTATTACATGTCTGTTATAATCAAAACGGTCGTAACTTCAGAAATTATGTCATAACAGTCTGTTCCTTAATATATGAACCCCTTCTCTGTACCCTCCTTGTCATCCTACTAAGGAAAGCTGGCTTTGTCTCTAGCTACAAATGCGGTCAGAAATGAAGTTAAAAATAAATTAAAAATTAGTTTAAAAAAAACTAAATTGAGCAATAAACTTGGATATCACTGTTTCTATGTAGTTTTTGTGTAAGTTCTAAATGTGGATACCAAGATTTGTAATAAGAAACTTCTTCTGAACTTGTTTTTATTTTGAAATTTGGTGGCTAATAAACTCTTATTTCTTTATGAGTCCAGGGAAGCGAAAGCGTTAGCTAACAAAAAATAATGAGCCGAATTTTCAGAAACACATAAATCGAGTTGAAAAAAAATCCGCTCTAAAAAAAGGCCTAGCGTACTAGGCTAGCCTGTTCTTGAAAATATTTTTACGAAACCAACAAAAGAAATAACTGTTAACCATCTCTATACGACTGTCCAGTTGCCTGTTAGTGCCGGAAAAAAGGGAACTCATCAGTGTTACCATGCAAAAATCAGTTTGTCTCTGTTTTTCAATGTGACGGGGAGCAAAGCTTTAGTCAACGAGCGATTCAATGGTGCACTCTTTATTTTGATTTGACATTTCGTGATGTCTAAGGGGTTTCAGGCTCTTTTCTAAACTATCATTTTTCTTTTTGTAATTACAAGTTATTGTCGTGTTGAGTTCATATAAAAGTTTTATTTCCTGATTATTGTCGATGGTTTTTTTTTCACTGAACAATTTCTTTTAAATCGTGTTTCAAAAATTTTTAGTAAGCAAGCCTGCGGTTTGCTCTTTAATATGTTGCTGCTACTGCTCATAATGATCATATGAATGATATGATCATAATGATCATAATGAAACGTGGTTATTCTCAAGTGAAGTGTTTTCAACGATGGTGATTTCAAGGGTATACTTTTATATTGATGTGACGAAATGTTCGAGGGGTTTTGGGCTCTTCTTCCAACATCTGAAAAATATATTATTATTCTGTTGAATTTGAACAGTACTTGTTATTTCTCATTCTGCGTCCTTTGAGGAAACTTCTATCATCACACCTTTCCTTCAAAAATATATTTTTGAGCTTTCCTTTGCTGTGAGCCGTGGATCTCTCGTAATTGTAGGCAGGGAACTGCCCCTCCAGACTTCAGTTTGCCCCCCCCCCCCAGCTGAAATTTAGTTTTGCAAAAAATCTTTTCAAAACTAAGATGAACCTGCATATCTCAAGCATCCAGAGAAATAGGTCAGTGTTCCTTAGTATATCTTTGCCCTTATCCTACTATGTGACTGATTTTTTTCCCCAGTCATTTTCACTTGATTCGGGAACATTGCCTCCAACTTTGCCCTCCCCCCAGGATCTTGACGAAATCACGCTCCTGTTTGTTGTTAACAATAGGTCGATGATGTGACCATCAATTGCATGACGTGTGTATCAGTTTTATTTTATTGCAATAAGAGAATTTTGGGTGGTTTTAAAGCCAAATTGAGTGGTGCACCCCTCTACCCTTTCCAGAAAATGATGGAATTTTTTTTTGTTTACGTGTTACAAAAGGAAATATATAGCATTTTGTTAATTTGAGGAATACAGGGTGGGGCACAAAAAATAAATAAATGGAAAAGCGAGAATTATGGTGTTTCAGACTTCTGCATATCCTTTTTTGTTACCCCGCCCTATGTTTGTACGTATTATTTTCAAACTCAGTACGAATTGTCCAACTATTTATGAACCACTAAAATAATTATTCCCCTTCAAGTGAAAAGTCCAGAATTTTTCAAAAGTAAGAGATTTGCATGCGATGATTTTGATAAGATGTGACGTGGTAAATGCTATAACGTATGAAAAAGAAAAAGGCCCATATACTTTAATGCCAGGTGGTTGAGGGGGAGGGGTTTGGTGTTAATCTGAAGAAGAGTTCTAAGGGATATAGTTCTGTTCGCTTAAAAGTCGGATTTAATTTGCATCACATTTTTCCCGACCGCTGGGTGAGGACAAGCTATTTGGGAATTATTTTATTTTGACTGTTTATAGTTTTTTTCATATATTCTTTAATTTGCTTTTCTACTATGACTTGTTAAGGTTTAGCTGGCCAGTTATGAATTTTTACTACATTCTACCGTAAATGTATGTCTTTTTAATTGTATTATTATCATTTTTTTTAGACGGAGAGCTTTATGTTGCAACAGTTTCGGATTTCTCCACAGCAGACCCTCTGATTTATCGTGAACCTCTTCGAACTGACCAATATGATCTGAAGCAACTCAACGGTAAATAATTTATTTCGGTACCTATCGGTTATATAATGGACACTCGGGATTTGAAGTTCGATTAATGTTAATGAAATGAAACAAAATATGATGAATATATAATAGTTTAGAAACAAATTTGGGCTATATATTTGCACACTAGGGTTGCGTGGGGGGTAAAGCATAGCATATATTAAATACGTAAACTAACCATTGCTGTATTTAATACATGCTGTGCCTTACCACTCCCTCCCCCTAATGTGCAAATATCAAATTTGTTTGCATAAACCAAACCAAAATACAAACTAAATACTAAAATAAGATATAGCCTAGCTAGAATTTATTTTCCAACCAAGCCGAAGCTAATTGTGTGGTATAAAGACGTCACTTGACCAGTTTCTTGTGTCATGTTCGCAGTATCCGCGATCGAAATTCTATAGTGCATATTATATAACCGATAAGTAGGCTACCTTTATTTCTACCAGAAAAAGATGTATGCTTATTTTTGCGACTTGCTGAAAAAATTGTGAGTCAAGTCAACTTCGGCTCATGCCAGCTTCCACTATTTAACAAGTTGCTTAGAACTAACCAAAATAGAATAAACATGGTTTTTTGATAGTACTAAAGTTTTTGAAAATTGTTTCACAATAATGAACTTTTAAAAGTGATGAGTGCTGAAATATTCAACCTCGCTTCGAACTAAGCGGCACTCAACTGCTTGACTTCCATAAGCATTGAGTAATGCCACGGATTGGTTCAGAGTGGCCGTGTTTGATTCGAAAATGCCCAAATAAATAATCTTAAAATGACTTATGAGAAAGGTAATACCTTGACCCTTGTAACACAGGCTTCAATAACAGTTTGGAGTTGTCATATTTAAACACAAGCCCCTCCTCCTCTCATGCCAGTTATATATCTATAAGTAAGACGAAACGATGCCACACATTTTACCGAAATCTAAGGGATTGCCAAGCTGTCTGGCATGGCCTTACCCTCTTCACTTAACTGTTATGATTCGACCATTGTTTTATTGCCAATTATTCAAAAGCCAAAGGATTTTAGTGCATCCACCTTCCCCTGGATTCTTGGAATTTTCTCTAAATTTCCCTAGATAAAATTTGACAAAAATTAAAAATCCATAATTTTTTGTTAATGTTTGTATCTACGAGCAGTTATTTTTGTGTATTTTTCAGAGAACAACATTTTCCTTTTGGGGGGGGGGATAAATTGAGGGAAATACGGACAATTCTTAGATACTGTTAGCCCTGGGGAGGATTCAGGCGTTTCTGACCCGTTGCTCAATGATGTTTCTCAAAATAAATATATTTGTCGCTTCTACAGAGAAGGTTTATTTACTTTTCAGAAGTAAAACCTCAATACACTCTTTGTCCTAGAATTGAAGTGTCTTGTCAGCGTCTGTCAATACAATGCTGAATTTTCTTCAAAGGAAAGATAAACATCAAAGATTTATTGGCAATTAATCTACATCAAATAAAAAAGCAAACAACTCTCCCGAATTGAAACTAAAGAGCAATGCCAAAACTCGGACAAATATGAATTATCCTAAGGATGGTTGGGATACCCTTCCCCTTTTTCAGTGTTTTACTGAAAGCACTCTGTAACAAATATAGCCAGTTGGCAATTGCTTTTGGTTTATTTGGTGACGACGTTTCGGAACAGTCGAACCAAAAGTTTTTATTATTTTAAGCAAAATAATAATTATTCTCGAAGAATTTTGGGAAATAAAGTTAAACTTTTTATCGAATTGCATTTGACTTAGGGTATTAATTCTTACATCATTGAGATGGAAAAGACAAATTTTAAAATAGACGGTTGGGGACTGAGGGAGTGGTAACCTATATTTTATAGGATGAATTATGTTCGTTCAAAGTTTTAGGTTTATTGTTTTACTTTCATTTGAATGTGTTTTTTTTATATTGTTTCATTTTTAAGCCCCTCGGTGAAAAAAAACCGTCCTACCTTTCTGCTGGAGATTTGGTAGCGCATCTGGTGTTTGGGGAAAATTAAACTTGTGCCGCCGATAATACCGATAAAGGCCTTGCGTGATACCCTTTCAAACAAGGTACAATATGCCAACTTTTCTTGTTTGGGGTAGGCTACTGGGATTTTGAGAGACAATTGGGCTATGTTTTTGCCTCCAAACATACCGACTGACAATCATTGCATTATTCCGGTTCAAGCAAGTGTCATATGCTTATCTTATTCTAATAGTTGCTGATTGGGTAGGGGTTGGTTTTGGAGGGACATTGATCCTGAAACCAAATGGATTGAAAATATCATATTATAGTACCTAACAAAAATAAGTAGGCTAATTTACTGTAGCGATTAATATCGCAACGTATTCACCGCGGCGTTAAGTTGTTCGCTGGGACCAAACTGCCAACACTGTGTTCTTTCGGTATAATTGTTAATATACTCATGGAAAACCTTGATTTGTAGAAACTTGCTTTTATGCAGATAAAAATACATGGAAGTGTCAAACCAACTAGCATGCCCGGCTAGCTCATTAAGTAGAGCGCCTGACTCTAAACCTTGGAATCTTAGATAAAAGCTAGGTCTTGTGCCCTTTTCTGCCGGTAAAGAGTAAGATACTGAGCATATATCAATTTTGATTAAAAGTTGTATTTGTTGAGTGAAAAATCGGTCGAGATTTGGCTATTTGACGCATATATTAATTTTGACTAAAAGTTGTATTTGTTGAGTGAAAAATCGGTCGAGATTTGGCTATTTATTGCATAGATTAATTTTGATTAAAAGTCGTACTTGTTGAGTGAAAAATTGGTCGAGATTTGGCTATTTAATGCCTGAAGATGGATAAAGAAATCAGTTAAAAGGATGGAGGGATTATTATCTCTCCGTAACTTAGTACTTCCAAAGTTGTAGTTTTGATAAGTGTAGGCCTAGGTTGTTATTTCTCTCGGCCCAGGAATCAAGCTAAAACTGCCAGGGATAATGTTGTTGGGAAGAGGAACTACGAGTCTTTTGTAAGTTTCAAGCCATTTTGAGCTTCATGAGTCATTTTCAAGCCGTATGGATAATTTATTCATTTGCTTGTCTTTTGAATTTGGTCTGGCTATAATATTAACCAAGTCTAAGAACAATTTGTATTTCACTAACATTCTTAAGAGAATATGGTCATTAATATCCATAAGTTAAAAAAAAAAAAAAAAAAAAAAAAAAAAAAAAAAAAAAAAAAAAAAAAAAAAAAAAAAAAAAAAAAACTGATATGCTAGGGTACTCAAGCGTCGAAGGAATTGCCCCGTTTTCTTTTTATAAAAATAAGGAACCAGGGCAATCAGAGCTGTCATCCTAAAGAAGTTACAAAGAAACTAATTTAATTTCAATTAGACAAGCTGATAAGGATAATTCAACAAAAATTTTTTCTTCTTCATTGTCTTTAATAGCATGACTCCGTTAAGCTAAGGTGGCAGAGTAACTGAAATTGTGAAAAGTATCCGGTTATTGAACTGGTATGTGACCTCCGCAAGAAAAAGCCGAAGGCAAAGTATAAGGGATTAAGGCTGCGGTTGGCTTTCTCGACCCACGCTTCGACGCTTTTGCATTGTGTGGCATTTTGTGTATCTGTTTTTTTAGTAAGTGGCCCCTAGCTGGCACATACACAAAACACATTTACTTAACTTAAATTGTTTAATTAAGCCTAATGGCAAGAGCGACTAGCTCGAGATCAGATCAGCGCCATAAGCGAATTAATTTTAATTAATCTCCTTTCTCCTTTTTAGTATTAGTGATTGCAAAAATTCTTGAATAGAATTTTGTATTTTGTAGCAAGCATTGAGATGAAAATTCTTTCTGAAAAATTCTGAATTTGTCACGTAGGCCTAAAGCGTGTTTTTGATCACATTAATTAGTTATAAGAGCTGTGTAACTTCAGTCGTTGCGGAAAATAGTGAGTAATAGGCCGAACTGGAATATTGTTAATTATTTCTAGACAGGATCAGAGGCAATCGTGGACTAGCTTGAATTATCCCCTCACTCTTGTTTGTGTAAAATTGGCAGCAATAGCTGATATTTTAAATCTTATCTTAAATTATATGCCAGTTGTATATTTTAAGGTAAGTAAAACATCGTTATCGTTGATTTTATAAATTAAGCGAGAATCGTGTTTTTACGGTAAGCTGACTGAAAAGAGTGTCCATTTTGCTTTAAAGTAATACATATTTCTGGTGGTTGACATGTAAAATTTGTCCTTGTTCGCATAAATTAAGGATAAGAGTTGTTAAACTGGTTATAATGGTGAGAGAAAAGAGCATTAAGATGAATTAATTTCCGTGGCAACGCTGAATTTGAACATGAAAGCATTTTGTGTTTTTCAAACAATTCGTGGTAACGAATTGTAAGTAAGGATCTCAGCATAGTTTCAAGATGTTTCAGTTTTCTATAATCAATGGTACAAAAAATTGCTAAAATAATTTTATGTAAATTTAAATTTTTTTGTAAAATCAAAATTAACCCTTCTTCCCAGAAAGTAGATCCTTGATATTAGTGTTACCACACCTTACAAATACAATTAAAAAATTAATTCATTTAGTTGCTCATAACCTTGGACTTGTTCTTTTTATAACTTGAAAAAAGAATCAGTGAGAAATTCCCACTAGCTTTATCTCACCATAGCCCGACACAATAAGAGTTAACAACATAGCATTATTGAACAAGTTTGCTTAGGATATAATTACGTGAAAGGGAAAAGTTTAAAATTGGCAAGGTTTAAAGCCAAAAGCTCAGCGTTGCATAAACAATTTCGTAGTAAATGTGTCATCGTCCACCGAACATAAAACTTTCAATTCTTAGAAAGATAAATCAATTAAAAGAGGTTATTTAACATTAACTGTTGCATGGTTACTCAACATGGGCACGCCAAACCCTTGGGGGCAGTAAAACGTTTCAACTGGTCCTGTTACCGCCTACATACTCCTTTTACGCTGTTTTATAAGCAGTATTAAATCCTACGTTGAATGTTGAAGTAAAATTTCCAACATTTTTATAAAATAAAGGTATTCCTTAAAAAAATAAGCTGGAAAGCCCGTGACCGCTGTAAAGGGTGAAGGTCCTAGAAGGGCGGAGTATTAAAAGGGAATGTATTTCTGTTTTCTAATGTTCTTTTCGTTGAAGGTGATGCTTCCAATGAAGCCTATGTTTAGTCCCTAAAATATATTCAAGGCTATACCGAGCCATAAAATATATGATGGTGGAGGATATCTGGACTTGAAAATGTTTTACATATACTTCTCATTTCTGATCTTATCAATTGATGAAACACGTCTTGAGGTAAACCTCAATAAGAGATTAAAGCAACCCCTCCTATCATTATCTGAAAGAACACCCCTCTCCTTATAACGATTGAAAAATAATCAGCACAGTCATTTAGAAGACGTTTTTTCAAGTGTCCTTAAAATAATCTGCCAAAAAAGTAGGTTCTGAAACTATCCAAAGTCCAACTTGCTTTGGCACTGAATGAATTAAAAAAAAGAAGAAAAATATAGTGGCAAATATTTTAGGAAATAACCTGTATTTTCTTTTTGGAAAATCAAACATTGTCTATGTGTGTCTATACTTGACACGCTAATTCTCCTTTTAAAAATAACGTTTGAACTGAGTCCAAAACGTGAACCTGTCTAAAAATTATATCGGTATATTTTAGGCTTTTTTTCCATCAGCATTATCCAGCATTATCACTTAAGCTTACAAAAAAAAAAAAAAAAAAAAAAAAAAAAAAAAAAAAAAAAAAAAAAAAAAAAAAAAAAAAAAAAAAAAAAAGATTAAGATTAAACGTTCTTTGAAAAACTGCCTTTATTGTTCCGTGTAACTGCGCGGTCCGGGATCATTCATGTGCGGTGGACGTAAAACTTTATGGAGCTAAGAGTAATAGGAATTAAAGCTGAAACAGGGTTGACACCCCGTAGTGATTTATCACGCTATCTTTAGTGATTTTTTATATTGCCTACACAAAAAAAGCTAAATTTGCACATAAATCACTAGATTATTGAACAAAATCACTAAATCAATCAGAAAATGGCTAAAATCTAGTGATTTTTGTCTCCATATGGCAACCCTGAGCTGAAGGTGCAAGATTGACAAAGTTGAATACACCTACAATAGGGAGTATCTAGCCCATTCGAGTGCTCTGCTCTTCACTAAGTTATGCCATTTTAGGCAATTGCCTGAATCCAAGTTTTTATTACTTAAGAATAAAGAAGGTATGAAAAATATTAGTATCTCCTTGGGCAGTATATGGCATTTTTATTTTCTTTCTAAAATGGACACCTGAAAATAGACCCCAAAGCTTTATCTAAATTAATGCTCACAGTAAGGTATCACTTACTTTTGTTCGTGTAAAAATAATTCTTGGAAGTGAAATTCCTGTAATAAATTTTGTAATAATTACTTTTGTGTGCGGTCCGTAACTTCTATAGTAGGTGCGCGCAGAATATGATTTACGGACGAAAATATAAAGAATATTTTTTATGTCGCTTTGGCAAGGCTAAAGATTGTAATGCTATAATTTTTATATCCAATTTATACGGGAGTGGGTTACCGCGGTATCGTGGTAACTTCCATTGTTCTTTTTGTTAATTAATTGGTTGTCCTTAAGGTTTTTGTTATTGTTTTATTGCCAGTTTTAATTCAATTCAAAGTGTCAAGGCAAAGTGCAAGGTTATGTTCGGGAAAGGCGGCCTGAAGTTTTTAGGGGATCAGGGCGTTTTTCCACTGGGATTGTCTGAATCGTCTCATGATAAACAAGGCCAGTTTCTGTCATGGACATCCAGATTGAAAACAGTTTTTGTGTTTTATAATTTTTGTGCTACTGGTTCTCTGAACCTGCTTCATCTTTCCCCAAATGAATAATTCTCTGCATATAGTATTAGTAGTCCTAAGTCCAAATGAATATATTGGCACATGTCATGGACTTATAGAGGATCAGGGTGCTATTTCATTCGGGTTGTTTGAACCGTATATGCTAAAAAGGCTAGTTTCTGTGCATGAATATCAGATTTTAAAACAGTTTTTGTATTTTTATAATTTTTGTGCTACTGGGTCCTTGGACCTGCTTCACCTTTCCCTAAATGAATAATTCTAAGAATATTTTATTAGTAGTTCTAAGTCCAAGTGAATGTGTAGGCACGCATCATGGACTTATAGAGGATCAGGACGCTATTTCATTTGGGTTGTTTGAATAGTCTCATGATAAACAAGGCCAGTTTCTGTCATGGATATCCAGATTGAAAACAGTTTTTGTGTTTTTATAATTTTATAAGAGCCAGACCTCTTGAATTCTACTGCTGGACATTTATGTATGCATATGAAATTTCAGAAATTTGAACGAAATTTGAAAATTTCAGTAAAGAAATTGGAATTTGGGATTTGCGGATTGACCTTTAAGGAATTTTTTTTTAGAAATCTAAGAGAAATTCAGAATTCGATCTCAGGTTTCGAAGAGGTTACTCGATGTTTTACAGGTATCTTACCTCCTATTTAGTGTTATTTGTCACTATAGGTACTATTTTGGTACGCTTAGAAAGAATGATTTCTACTTTAATCTGGAAAATAATTGAACATTTGCAAACTGCGGAGGAAGTTTCCATTTCATAATTACCAAACCAAAAAATAATTTTAATTCATTTCCGTCATTGAGGTACAGATTTGTTGTCCTGATCATAAAAAAGCCGTCTATCCTTGTTCATCGTCGTTCACATGGACAAATAAAAGCTAAATTGGGGGTAAGTCCTTTTATTAGACTGCGAAAACATATATAAAAAAAAATCTATTTTCACTGTCTAATAAAAGTACTTAACCCCATTTGAACTTTTATTTGTTCGTCATAGAAAGGCAGTTCGGTCTTCGAATTTTTTTTTTTTTTTACCTTATTTAAGATGTTACGCCGAAAGTTAGTCCACGCGGTTTCTTGCAAAATAGTTTATGCAGCTTGATACACACTGTTTTGTTTTAAGATACTTAAATTGGATATTTTCCATATGTATTTTTTTTCTTGACACTAACAAGAGAACGTAAAGGGTAAAGCCTTAAGAACAAACCCAAATGAACAGTACAAATGCGTCAAACTGCTAGAAAGCACCACAGAAAAAAAGTATAGGTTATGCAAGCCTGAAATTTTACCGGGAATTCGAGAATTACGAAGACAGGGAAAGAAGAGAAAGCAGTAAAAAAGGAAAGAAGGGATAGAAGCAAAGAATATTCGATTCAAAAAAAATGATTTTCGAGAAAATCACTGAAAATAGACAAATTGTACGGGAAATATAAGAACTATAGGCTGAATCGCAAAAATCTTGAGATTTCGGGGAGAAGACCTATAGAATCTTCCCCCTCTTGCTTGCCTGTCAGCTAGATCGTGTCTATGGGGTTACCGGGTTTGACCCCATCCCCCGAATAGTTTATCCGGCTCGTAAAAATGTAAACCAGTTTTTAATGCGTGCTTTAAGTCTTTCTCGTTGCCCCTACCCCTGAAAAATAACACTCCTCGAATTAAAAATCCTGGATTTACCCATGCCTGTCAGATAATTTTTCATATTTCAGTAAAATTCGGGTCTAACAGGAAACACACACATTAACTTATTACGGGGAAAGCATGAAAAGTGCAAGAAATGGCGAAGTCTAAATATACGATATATTTGGCGGAAAGAAATGGCGAGAAGAAATGATAAGAAATGGCGAAGTCTAAATCTAAATAGACAAACTTTTAGGGACAGTGATATTAGTTCCAATTTCTAGGGAGGGGTGTATGTCTGAAAGACCCTCATCCTGCACATTTACCTGCTAACAAGCTCAAACTTTGGCCCTTCGTCATTATAATCTCTATTTGTGAAACATCCCATTACTTCCTAAGTAACTAAAGTTCACGCATTATATTAAACCTGCCAGGATAAGTGCAAACAGTCTGTAGGTGGTCGGTTCACTTGAACTGTTGTTTAGCATTCAAGTAACGTCGGATTTAATTTTATTTACGGGTCCACTAGATTTATGGGTACTACTTAAAAATCACAAGTTTCAAGATTGAATAGACTGCTTGTATACACTTTTTGTGCGTGTTTTTAAATACCCAAGTACATCGCAAAACGTCATGTGTGCTTCATGAATTTAATAAAAAAAAATTTCATGAAATTTCATTCTGTTCGTTTTAAGTTTCAATTTCGCTCCTTACTTTCAGTTGAAAAAACTTTTTTTTTTTAAATTTAATTTCTGAACGTTTTTGAATTAATGCATGTTTTGATTTTGGCTCTCCGCGCAGGAATAATTAAAACGAAATTTGTATATTTTTTTTTTTGCTAAATGGCTTTCTCATAGTTTTGATCGGATAATTTTTAGAAAAAAAGGAGTGGGAGAGGAGGCTTAGTTACCCTCCAATTTTCGGCTACTTAAAAAGACAACTAGAACTTTTACTTTTTTACGAACGTTTTTATTATTAAAAATATATGTAACTTACGTAACAAACTTCTATATTCGTATGTTTTTACTACTTATATGAGGGGGGTCGCCCCCTCGTCAGTACCTCGCTCTTCACACTAAAGTCTGTTCGTGTTTTTTTTCCTTCTGTTCGGAATAAACACCCATCCCTTTTCCTTTTGTCTGCCAAAAGAAAAATATACAGAATTTCACATTTTTGTGAACAGAGCTTGAAACATCTGATGGTGCGATTTTCATTGAGATCACTTAAGATTTTGAAGGTTTCCCCCCATTTTTTTGAAAATCCAGCAAATTTTCTCAGGCTCGTAGATTTTGATGGATAACATTAAATTTTAATGAAACTTAAGATCCAGCTTGAAAGCCAATTTTTTTGAGGTATCAAGTGGTGTCAAAACTGTGTTTTTTGGAGTTTCGGTAACTATTGGGCCGATTCGCTCATCACTAACACTTCGTTACCACGAACTGTTTGTTTCTCCTTTTTTCCTTTTTTTTTTGTAGTCAATGAAGCATTTAGCTGTAGATATAACGACATAAGATTGTATATAAACACGACAAATCCCTCCCTAATTGGTTGCAATCTCTTATATTAGGAATTATTATAATTATGCGTCTATATTATATGACCATTCTAATTCTGAGACTGGATATCTAGATTATATGGTGTACTTTATAGTGTGCGCGGTGAGCTTACTTTTATCGTTTTTTAATAGTTTAGTTTATGAACGTAAAGCACATTGAATGGCTTAATTATAGGTTAATGAAAATGGAGACACGCCTGTACATAACTCACTGAATATAAACCATGCATGGCATATAGTTAGTTTTGTTACCAATAGCTACATTTCTGGTGGCCATATAATATTCATCTTTGGGGGTTGTTTTACTGAGAAATTGTTTCAGTCAATAGTTAACAGGGACATAATTCGTAACTCACAAAGAAAACCTTTAAATAATATTCATTCATATATTTTTTATTTTATTATAGAATAATTCTTAATAAGATAAAAACCGAATCATAAATGGATCAGTAGAAATATAATTACGTGGTAGTAGCCTCCCCAATGGCTCCATAATTTGTAAAGAAGGGGGAAGACAAGTGATATTTAAAGAGTAACTCTATGAAAAATGAAAAGAAAATGTCAAGCTCTAATTACAGCTGTTTTCACCTTTTTCAACATTAAAGATCTAACTTATAATTTTATCATTAAAATTCTCAAATCTATATAAAAAGAGCATGTTGCAAATTAGATAAATTAACGGTTGCTTTCAGTGCAAGAGTTTTAGTTCTAACTTTTAGTTGGAGTTTAACTTTTAAGCTTTGAGTGTTCTAATTTGATTCTTAACTGATTCCTTGGGAAGGTTTGATAAAGTTCAACCTGACGATAGAAGCCAGGCCGAGGAAGGTTGTTCATGTCAGGATAATTATAGATAATTATAGATGGCCTTGTAAACGGGGCATATTTTAGACTTAATTCCTATGCCTTATTTCACACAAAATATATTGAGATATGACAACAAATTAAATGGCTTGGAAAGTGTCAAGTAATTTTTCCTGCCAATTTATATTAAGAGTAATTAATTTGAATGTTTGTATAACCTATGGTAATTGTTGCCTTTATTTATTTTTTTTGTATTAAGTTTTTTAAGTTCTCTTATTAGTTATATTTCATCTTTTTGTTCCAGTATCAGAGAAGCTCGTATCTGGATATAAGAAGCATTATACTCGTCTCCGTATTAAGATTTATATTTCTTCGCCGGGTCGCTCCTTACTACAGTTCGTTACCACGAACTGTTTGAAAAGATAATTCGATGTCTATGTATTAATAAGTCCTTTATTCTAGTCTCGTAGTAGTAACAAAAATGGAAGTAATCAAAATTGTATTCAAAACATATTCCTTTTGTTCATTAAATATCTTTTCGGTTTAATTTGTTTATTACACCTCTATTCATTGCAAATTGCTGGATAGGTTGATTGATCTCTCAAGCTATAGTTAATTGATAGTGCTTCAATTGTTACCTACACCGCGAGTAGATTTTATTTGGTTAATAAGCTTTGTAGATATTAATCTAACATCTATTGTTCGATCATCAAACACGGAATAGATAAATAAATAATAATCCCACAAATTCACCCCTAACCCTTTAAATAAAGAACAAATACCGGCGCTCTGCTTGTTCAATTGAACGCCTAGGCGTGACTGCTTGAAATGATAAACGTAAAAATTCCCACTGCTCGTCATAGTAAATATATAATTTAATAGTTATTATTGTTTAGTAGTTATTTAAAGATACCACAGAAGCAATTTGTAGTATTTCTTCTATAAAGACAATTTTTGAATCCACATTGGCCTGCCATATTATAAAAACTACCAAACTCTTTATCTAGCCGAGTGTGAAGACTTGGACTACGACCACTGGTTTGGATTTCCAAGCCAAAAGGTGATTTTCCTTGCTATATGAGGGGTTTTAAGTCTCACATAAAGGGCTTTTGACCATAACTTGCACTGTTCTTTTTGATCTCACGTCATTTTTGAGGGGTTTGAGGCTCATTTTTGAAATATACATAAATTTGTTTTCACTATGAATTTTTAGTGTTAATTTTTTTCTGTTAACCAAAATAATGGCTACCATTCCGAAATCAGCTTCAAGTGGTAATTTTTTTTCGCACTAGACACTTTTTCTTTTCAAAATTCGTCTTTAACCTTTAGTTTATTATCAGGGCCGGATAAAGGGTGATTGGAGTGATTGGGCTCAATCGGGCCCTGCATTTGAAAAGGCCCCGCGTTACTATCAAAATGAAAAAAGAAAAATTTGAAAGTTAATCCAAATTCTTTTTGACAATAAGGGATAAATTGTGATTTATTCAAAAATTAAAAATATATTTATTTAAGTATGTATTGCTGGATAAGAATTATTAACTTGTGTCTTATCATATAATATATATTTTATAATGTAGGAAACTAGTACCTGCAAAAGTTCATGTCAAGTTGTCAAGTAGAGATTTTGCACTTCGTATGTTAACTACTTTACATACGTAAGGTACTATATTGGTATATTTATTAAAGTATTTAACATACAGACAGGGCCCCACAAAAAGTCTAATCGGGCCCCACACCTAATCAATCCGGTCCTGGTTACTAGGGGCTGTGGTTTACACTTTACAAGATGGCTGCTATATCTGCAACCGTGATGTGATTAAAGCGTTCATGTAATACAAAGATACGTAGTAAAGATTCCCCTCAAGATCTAGGGATTTTTACTACTTTTATTCAACTCCTTGTTCTTTTTGTATAATCCTTCAGTTCTTGGCTTTTTGATCCAAGTGGTAACTTCTCCCCGCCCTACCTTAAGTAATGGTAATATAAAATGATATCAGGGAAAATTAACTCGATTTATTTTTTTTAATTATAATATTGGCCATTTTTCTTATAATGAAACTTTTTCTCTGCTTTTTTTCTAGTTTGTTTAGTGTCAGAATGAATTTGCCTCTTAGACATTTTGGAATCGACATTTTGATACGCTATAGTTCATATTTTTCATTTATGGAGTTTCTAGGCACCCTATATTGTTTGATGTGTATTTTCCCTTAAACACCAGTTATTTGATCAATTTTATTCTTAATTTTCTCTGGGATGATTCAATGGTCAGGTGCACCCAGGGGAGGGGAATGGGGTTGTTAACGCTGCGAGTTTGAAAAACAGGTTAACTAAATAAATTGTAAAAAATTCAAGACTTTTTGAAGGAAATCAGGGTCCCAGCCTTTGCGCTGGCCTGCCCTTCATTGTGAAAAGGTTGTTGAAGGGCTGTTAGTTTTCGGCTTTCAATGTTCTGTAGATATCAGAGAAGCAGCTTTGAGAAAAGCAATTAGAGCTAAGTCGAAAGATATTGCCTGAAACTACCCTATTTCTTGTTCAACCATGTTCTTCAAAGGTTATCTAGTTGAAAACTATTAAAGACTCATTTCTCCCCTTGATGAAAATCAAGTATGTAAGCATCAAGCCATGTCTAATTGTAGAAAAAGCCAAGACAGATAGTCCGATTGAGTAAGAGGCAGATCTGGCATAAGCTCTTATTAGGATTGTATAAAAATTATGCCAGTTCATTTGTTGATAGATACTATCATTTGTTGATAGAACTATCCCTGCTGGGAATATTATTGAAGCTATTAAAGCATGGGGAAGGAGTACTTATTATAAAATTGTCAAAATACGTTCCATTAAAAGCCCAGCTGTTCAGCGCGAAGTCCTTAAGGATCCAATCTCGCTGTGTCAATATTTTTCAAACTTATTGCCTCTGGAATCACGGAAAGTTCAATGAGATTGATGCACCCTTAGCACCTAATATCCGTTTTTTATTAAATTCCCTGTCACGCTCTATAGCCTTAGTCATGAATACCTCAAAGAGCTTTCCATAAATCGGTTATTAACTTTACATAGCCTGCTTAGCACTTTCTAAAAGAACTTTACTCTTTTCATATCTAAACGGAAATGATTTTCGAAGTTCTTAATATGCGCGAATTTGGAGAAGAAAGGTTTCTTTCAATTAAGACTGGAATGGGTTGGAATATCTGATGTTTAGAAGGGCTATTTATAAAATTAGAAGAGTGACTTATTCAGCCATTTACAGAAATGGATTGAAAATTGGCCTAGAGAATTACAGATCAGAGATAAAAGTAGAAAATTCGGCTGAGAGTGATAAAATGAAAGATAAATTCAATAGTGTGTGTTTTGGAGCGAAGGCCTAGTAGGACAGAAACCCCCCGAATTTTTACAATAAAAAATTTAAAACGTAAATTATTCTTTTCTTAAAGCCCCGTTCTCTGTTTCAGCGTGAATATCAGTCTTTATTATTTCACATTTTCGCTATTTTAATGTTATCTGATCATTTCCTATCGTTCTTCATGAGATTTTTCAAAATAAGATTTGTTACTATTCCGGTATCCAAGCCCTCCTTGATTCTTACACAAATATTCTTGTGTTTTCTATTGTTTTTTTTTATTTATTCAGAGACTAAAGTATACCACCCGCGCAGTGGGGAACTCAAAGGATTCGGATATCCAACCCCTTTCCCCCTCTCCTATACTGAAAAATTTAATCCAGCAAAAAAAAACTTTTAACCATAGGCATGCCTGTGAATTTTTGTTCACTTTTTGCAGTTGAATGTCTTTACGAAATAAATATCCCCTTTGAAATTGAATCTAAGCAACCCCTCTGTCCCCATTTTCTGTTTCTCTGATAGATCCTCAACTTGTCGTTGTTTTTCGTGAGTAAGGAAAGATTTATCTCATTATGATAGATGGAGACACCTTAAGTGTCTCCCCTCCCTTCCCAAAAAGAGCAGTTGCTCCCTAGACGTTAAGCTGAAAATAAGTGTAGGCCATCCGCAATCTTTTCCTCGTCTCTTTATCTCCCATCTGCTGCTAAGTCGTTAGAGTGGTTTTCTTCCAATCTGTTTTTCAATTATTCTTTGGGAAGGCAATTTCTCCGAAAGGAAACCTCATGTCTCATAAATATCCCTCCTGAAGTTTTAGCTCTCTTCATTTTATCCTAAAAAGGAGTCCCTTGTCAGCTGTTTCTTGGGTATTGTAATATCCTTACAGCCTCTTGGGCTATTCCCCCAAAATTGGATTGAGATACCTCCCCCAGTCGTTCAAAATACGGGAAACTACCATTCAGGAAATTGAATACAAAAACCCTTTTTTCTTGCTAAATAGTGTTTTGTTGAATGGTTGCCTCAAATTTGAAGCGTGTCTTCTATTTCGTATAAATCCATTCATGCTTGAAGGGGCCTATTTAACCATGTCATATTCCAAAGTACACTTTTCCTCGCCTTAATCAAGATTTAGAGATGATTTTATTTCTAGAAAGCAAATATACTTTAAAAAAACAAAAATTTCAAGCTATGACTGCTATATTCGTTTGTTATGCCTGAGAATGGGCCTAAAATTTTATTCCGTGTCTAATAGACCTGAAATTTACCAAGCCAGAGCGTCATTTGTCCTATTCTGAATACGAGGTATAGCTTAAAAGTTCCTCTTTATATAGTTCATCCTTATCTTTATAAAGTTCCTCCTTTTCTGGATACGAGATAAAGCTTAGAAGTTCCTCTTTTATCATTATAAAATTAAACAAATCACAATTGTTAACTTACAGGAATTAATGTATATGAGATGAGATAACATAAGTTATGTTCCCCAACAAGGACAAAGATCGTTCAGCAAATACAAGGCGAAGGCTCCGCGAAGGCTCCAACACCTGTAAATGAGAAGTCCCCTTAATAATTTTTTTTTGTTATAATATTAGCTTTACTGGAGTCAATTGTTTTTGTTGAACTGTTGACTGTACTTTTTCTTCAATATTATAGATAGATCATTTCATACTAAAAGAAGATTAGTAAACCAAGGTATATTATGGCGTTGAAACATAAACTTATTATTTTTTTCGTAGAGATATCAACAGGAAAACAAGGTTTTCTCATTTTGAACATGTTTTTCTGCCTTATCCCATCTTCTGTTTCTCGGTAAGGTAAACATCGTATTCGCCTTAAAAAAAGATGTAAAGGTTTCTGAAAAAGTGAAGATCTTAGAAAGAAAAAAGGAAAGAAAACGTTTTCGTTCTCCTCTCCCTCGTGAATATCAAAGTTTCAATAGACAAAAATGTTAAATCTTTATATTGGATCCCTCCTCCTCTTTTTAATGACGATGGGTATTTCATGACGATATATATATATATATATATATATATATATATATATATATATATATATATATATATATATATATATATATATATATATATATATATATATATATATATATATATATATATATATATATATATATATATATATATATATATATATATATATATATATATATATATACTAGCTGTTGGGGTGGCGCTTCGCGCCACCCCAACACCTAGTTGGTGGGGGCGCTTCGCGCCCCCCCCCCCAAGCCCCCCCGCGCGCGTAAGTCGTTACGCGCCATATTAGTTACGCGCCATATTAGTTACGCGCCATTGTAGTTGTGTTCCTATGTCCCACCTGTGAATATAGATATATATATATATATATATATATATATATATATATATATATATATATATATATATATATATATATATATATATATATATATATATATATATATATATATATATATATATATATATATATATATATATGTTTTTAACTACGTAAAATTTGCGAATATACAACATTCTTTGCTGTCCCATTGTCTGTGCATATAAATAGATTTTCAGGTTTACCGACTCTTGAACATGCAACATATAATGGTCCATGGGAAAACAATCCATATTCAGATCTATACCTCATGATTCTAATGATTGCCCTTGAGCTTTGTTGATGGTGATTGCTAATCGACCATTCCCTGAGTCGCCATCGTCATTTATATATCCCCCTGTGCACCCCGCCGTCCCCTTTGTAGTTATGTCCCTGTGTCCCGGTCGTCATTTATATTCCCTGTGTCCCGGTCGTCATTTGTATCCCGGTGTCCCGGTCTGTATATACATTCGTTTTTTAGTTTTGTTTTTCTCCTTTATTTTTTTCCTTTTTTCTTTTTTTTCTTTTTTAGTTTATTTAGATTTTTAGATTTTTTAGTTTTTTTATTAGTTTTTAGTTTTTTTGTAGTTTTTACCATTTTTTTAGTTTTTTAGTTTTTTTTTTTACTTATGTCCTGGTCGTCATTTATACTCCCTGTGTCCCGGTCGTCATTTGTGTCTCGGTGCTTTGTTGATTGCTAATTTATATTATATTTATATTTATATTTTTTATATTTATTAATATTTTTTTAGTTTTCTTTTTCTCTTATTTTTCAGTTTTTTCCTTTTTTTTAGTTTTTTCTTTTTTAGATTTAGTTTTTTTTTTGTTTTTTACCTTTTTTTAGTTTTTTTAGTTTTTTTTAGTTTTTTAGCTTTTTTAGTTTTTTTTATTAGTTTTTAGTTTGTTTTTTTTTTAGTTTTTGCCTTTTTTTAGTTTTTTCAGTTTTTTTTAGTTTTTAGTTTTTTACCTTTTTTTAGTTTTTTTTTAGTTTTTTAGCTTTTTTAGTTTTTTTTCTTTTTATTTTTTTTTGTAGTTTTTACCTTTTTTAGTTTTTTTCTTCTTTTGTATTAGTGTGAAATAATTCAGACGTCATATGCGGACAAACACGACGTCACTCGACAGACAGACAGACAGACATAACCCACAAACAACTTATTTATATATATATTTATTCATATTTTTTTAGTTTTCTTTTTCTCTTTTATCAGTTTTTTCCTTTTTTTTTTAGTTTTTTTCTTTTTTAGTTTTTATTTTTTTTTAGTTTTTTACCTTTTTTTAGTTTTTTTTAGTTTTTTTTAGTTTTTAGCTTTTTTAGTTTTTTTATTAGTTTTTATTTTTTTTGTAGTTTTTGCCTTTTTTTATTTTTTTCAGTTTTTTTTTAGTTATTAGATTTTTACCTTTTTTTAGTTTTTTTTAGTTTTTTAGCTTTTTTAGTTTTTTTTCTTTTTAGTTTTTTTTGTAGTTTTTACCTTTTTTAGTTTTTTTCTTCTTTTGTATTAGTGTGAAATAATTTAGTGTGACGTCACCTGATCCACAGATCCACACACAGACAACTTATTTTTATATATATAGATATATATAAATTATGAAAGGGGGTCAGTGGATCTTTTTTGTGGGGAGAAGCTTCGATGCCTGAAGCCACAGAAAGGGAATTTTTAATCCACAGAAAAGAAATTCTCAGGTCTATGTTTTCAGACTTGTTGAAAAAGGTTCATCACACTGGTGGCAGATATTTTGCCCTGTTACCGCCCTTTCATTTGAGAAATGTATGGAGTATACAAGCAACATAGATGCTGAGGGGTTGACTGCTCTGCTCCCTTTATTGCATTATATTTTGTGTAAAATAAAATTTACTCGTATGCTTACCTACCCGGAGACGGAAGAGGGCTGGATGGACAAAAGGTGATCGCGGGCAGCCCTTTTTTGCTCTTAAATTACATTTGGAAAATAATTATTTTGTTTTATTTACCCAACATAAAATTGGGGTTGTAAACTTGCTGGTTTGAATTATTTGCACCGTTTGTTGGGTTTTAATTGTTGGTTTGATATCCTTACAGAGGTCGCTACAGCTTTATTGCTTTTGAAGTCGTAATATGAGAAGAATACCTTAAACTTGGTGCTATTTGTAAAATGTCCTTTGTCTTGGCTTTGATATATCTGTGAAGTTTGTATTGCATGAAAATTGATTTACGCTGGAAAGACTACACAGGTTTTATTTATTTCAGACATCTTAATGACTAGTTTTTTTCCTTGAAAAACAAGTGTGATAGGATCGATGAAGCCGATTGGTTCAATGAGTTTATCACTGTTCTACCGCTACAGGTTTCGGGATTGTTTACTTCGTGGTTGTTTTTTGGACATGAAATGTTACTTATTTGGGCTGAGTATTCCTTTTTCTAGGTGTCTAATCGATCTGGTGACTGCCATTGTGCTAGAAATTATAATCTGCTGTTTCTGTTTTATGCCATTAGCTTTGACGGTGCTGTTCATCAATGACCAAGGGTGGACCGGTGCTAACCCTGGCCCTCTAGCTCAGCCAGGTTGCTCTGCTGGGAATATTGTAATCCTACAACCAGGAAATCTAATTTATTAAAACCATAGGAAAAAAGAAAATAAAAAAAACTGGAAACAATGACAGAAGCCCTCCCCCTAAAAATATTTCCAGGCTGTATAATTAGTCATTTTGTCCTTCAGCTTGGTGACAAGAAGATATAAAAAGTTGGTATTTTGCTGTGAAAAATCACTGGTGGTGTCAAGAAAGAAGTCAACCATTTATTAATGTTACATAAAGTCTGGACCGAGTCCTATGAAGTATGAGATATGTTTTGACACATTTCCAGAAATGCTCACATGAAATTGAATTGCCGTTTGAAAAGTTAAATTTGTTTTGGTTTTGGATGCCCGTAATGTGAAAAACTAAGAAAGACTAAAACAAAACTCGATTCTAGTTGTCCTTCCCTGATTTCACAGTATACACACTTAAATTTGTCAAGTTTGTGCGTCTTTATTTAATGTTCCAGAACTAACTCTTCTGGAGAATTCTCTCTTAAAAGAGACTTAATTTACTGATTGCGTGATTAGTTCGTTCCAAAGACAGGAAAATTTGTTTCAAACTCTTCCTTCCATATTCCATGATATTCTCTACTCAATATCAACAAACAGTTCGTCGTAGCGGACTGTAGTAAGGAGCGACGGTTAAAGTCTGACTATATCTCATAACTCTGCTTTTTAAAACAATAAAAAAAACTTTAGCGTAAAGAGCGGGCGTTGATTAGGGGACAGCCCCTTTCATATACGGAATAATTTCTGTTCGTTTTAAGTTTTAATGTCGCTCCTTACTTTCAGTTGAAAAAACTCGTCTTTTTTAAATTTAATTTTCCAAAGAAGAACGACTCATAATCTTGGGGGAGGCCCAGTGTGACAAGGGCGCCAATGAGCAAAATCTTGGGGGATGGCCATGGACAAAGGTGCCAATAATTGACCAAACTGACAAATTTATTCTAAAAAAGAGTAAAAAAGAGAAAAACAGGATAAGAGGGCACCAGAAAAGATCTTGGGGAGTGGGGGGGGGTCCGTGGCTCCTATGAATTCACCAGTGAACCTCCGTGACAGAGAATTTGGTGGACATTCCGATGCTAAGTTTCTTACTGGCGGATTTATTAGCTCTCATTCTAATTGGTTGAAATGGATAATGTGCAAATAAACCACATGCATGACTGGGGTACATATGACGGTTTGCAGTAGCCAGCGCATAATGAGATCTTACTTATGCGGTCAATATGGAAAATAGTTTGTAGCGACTGTGTTGAGTGACCACAAAACTGATCGGCTGATGTAAAAGGAGTCCATATGGTGGTTTCATGGCTTCGCATTTCTGAGCCAAAATGCCTCAGGTCCTTACGCAGAATAGTTCATATGAGGCCAGTCCATTGTATGCGTTAAGTAACGGTAAAACAGGAAACATGAGAATGAGTTGAAAGCAAGAAAGGACTAATATTTACTCTGCAAGACGGGTCAGTAATGCATCCGTGGTGGTGTAGTTTATCTCAATAGAATTAATCTGTCTTACCTGATTAGAATCAATCTGATTAGACTATACCATACAACGATATTGTGACGACGCAGTGGATGGGGACGTGGGTCTTGATCGAAGATTCTCTCCAACCTGTCGCGTGGAAAGAATCTTATGCCAGCTTTGCCTCTCACTCAGACGTCTTGGCTTTTTTCCAATTATGTCTTGGCTTTTTTCCAATTAGCCAGACTTCAAAGAAACTTGATTTTAATTCAAAAATCAATGGATATATTTCCGATATATTTGTGATGATAATAATAAGTGGTTTTAGGATTAAATCAACGAATGGCTTAATAGGGTAAAACGGCCTAAGGTCGACATGTCGAATTCCACTAGAGGTTAGTTTTGCCGAAGACTTATTGATCTCAACCAAGACTTCATTTTCACTTTTTTAAATAAAGAAAACAAAAGCTGAAAATCGAAATCATGGGACTATTATAAATCTAGGAGCACGGTAGCCAAAGAAAGGGCTATAATCTTTGTCTAATTAAGGGAGCCAGACTGATTTTGTTGCGTGTTAAAGACATCTCACAATTAAACATATTGATGTATTGTCTAAGCGATGGAAAAAAAATCGTGTTGTTACGAAACTGACACAAATAATGAATGACTTCATATCAGGATACTCTAATAAATAAATTCTTTGGCGTTGATAGTTTTTCGCTGCAGGAAGTATCGAAAAGCTTATTTATAAATGCCACTTATTGAACAAAAGTAAATGGGCCTATAAATTGGAAGTTAAAATGCGTTACTTGTAACAGAAGGCTTAACTTGGGTAGCACAAATCTTGTGTATGGTGGTCGATTCGTGAAGAACCTTAGGATAAGGTGTGCATGGCTTTAACTGGTCCAATTTTCTCAAAATGCTCCTTTTTTAAGTTTTCCGCTATTTCTTGAAGATCATAGGGGCAGGGGGGGGCTTGAACTTCATCTCTAGAGATACACCTAGAACCTTCTAGACCCTCTAGCGAAGAACCTTAGGATAAGATGTGGATGGCTTTAACTGGTCCAAATTTCTCAAAATACTCCTATTTTTAGTCTTACGCCATTTTTCGAAGATCATAGGGGGTAGTGGGGGGGAGCTTTTGCTTCATCTCTAGTGATGCACCTACAACCTTCTAGAACCATCTAGTGAAGGACCTTAGGACAAGGTGTGCATGGCTTTAACTGGTCCATTTTTCTCAAAACGCTCCTTTTTTAGTTTTCCGCCATTTCTTGAAGATCATGGGAGGTGGGGCTTTTAATTTCATCTCGAGTGATGCTACTCTTCACTAGTGTTAAAAAGAATACGTTGAATGTTCGTTGTTTGTGAAATTATAATGGAAGGAGACATTAAAGGTGGAATGTTTTGTATGATGACGTGTGACTTTTGACTCTTAGTCTCTACTAAAGCTTCTTAGGTTTTCAGGGGTTTTGCTGAACGACTTGCCCTTTGAGCACTACTCGACAAGTTTCTGTTAATCTTTTTAGTAAAACTGTCAAGCTAGGTAAATGAAACTTTAGGAGAATTGATCGGCAGTCAGAAATTTTAACCCCGAGAAGAAGTTCTGTAACACCCCTTTTATCACCTTATTCGTCTTATTTGTTTATCACTATTCTTCTCTCCTCTTTTAAAGCTCCACTATGGGAAAGGCCTGTTTTAATCAATAAATAACGAATAAAAAAAGATGCATATTTTCGTGAAATATATTGGAAGTGGGGTTTGTTTGGAATGCGATTGGTTATCCCGATCGGTGTGGGGAACGTTGTTTTCTTCAATTACTCTCATATTAACTAGTTTATTGTACTTCAGTAGCACTCAATTACAGGTCTCTTGTTTAAACTTCTCCGATATTCAAACCTGTTTACTATATCTCCAACTGGCTCTGTTCTCGCTCAGCTGAAAGGCTTTTAAACTAGACGAATCCCCATAAGTATAGCTGCCAAGGCAGCGTGGACCGAAAATTAGGTTTTGGTTCAGATGAACAGGACATATGGGGGTGAACATAGGTAGGACTGGAGACACGTATAGGGGTGTACACGTAATACGTGCAATTCGCGGTTTTTCTGCCAAACCCCCCTGGAATTTCTACTTCTTTTATGGTCCTGATATCATAATACATGTACTGGTGCAAAATTTAAATATTTTTACACGTTTTTTATGATCTACAGCCGCTTATAAGGGCGTTGTTTCTCCCCTTTATGGTTTTACTGAAGGACTCCCATTGTTTTACTAAAGCCCCCCCCCCCCCTGGCTGAATAATGTGGCCTTATATTTTATATTTTGGTTTTGAGATTTCCATTATAGAACATTGAAAGTGCCGATTAGACCAGGCAAGCCTCACCCCTCCCCCCTAAAATACAGCTCATGGGCACCCGTGCTTAGGTTTCTACTGTTAGTTTTACGGAGCTAATTTAATTGGCCCGTGTGCCACTGAATACCAATATATTGCTCAATCAGAGTCAAGCGAGCGCTTTGAGGCTAATGAAAAAAGCCTAATTTAATAAATTTGGCTCCTGAACTAATCTTAATTAGAGTGGGTAGGTTAACTTTTATGCTTTTATGTCCTTGGACATATAGACTGCGTTAAGACCAATTATTGGTAGCATGTGCTTCAAACTATTATATTAATGAATAAATATTAGGATAATCATAGTAATTGGAGGTAACATTGCTGGTGTACGTTCTCTTAACAAAAAAAGGAGAATATTTATTAAAAGATTAAATTTGCTTGGCAACAGCATTGGGTTTTATTGTAAATTCTTGCTCGTTATAGTAGCATACAAAAGAGAGTAATTTACCAGAATTTCCGCTCTTCTGAGCTTTCATTCTTTCTGACCCAAAAATAAACATTTATTCGCCCATATCTCATTGAAGCCGCTTCCTCGTTGTATCCAGTGCCCGAGAATTTACGCCCAATTTACAATGATGTCTTTTTTCTTACAGCTCCAAGTTTTGTGGGATCCCTCGCCGATAGTGATTATGTCTACTATTTCATGCGAGAGACAGCAGTGGAATACATCAACTGCGGCAAGGTAAGAGGGACTAGAACATAGAGAAAATAGGGGAAAGCGAGAAGGCAAATGACTTGGAAATTGGATCTTAGAAATATTTTCTTATGATTTGCCTGGGGAATTTTACCGTTTAAATTTGCACTGGTGAACAAGTTTTGAATATAGAGCCAATAAACTCAAGGATGATTACGTAGGAACAAATAGGCCCGATGCTTAGGGGGGATTAGGCTTATTTATGGAAAAGGGGCTGGGAGGCATTTTTCATGGAGGGTTTGTGTCACAATAGGTCTATGGTGTAAAAACTTAAGCATGGAATTTATTGGATCTGAAATTTTAAAAGTTTTCGTTCTCATTTTTTTTACTGCTTTTTTTGTTGCTAAACTTCTATTTATATACATTTTCCTGCAATATACATTAGTGTGATGGACGAAGCCAAGCATTTAGGACATGGGTTTAGTAAGGGTTTTGCTAATGAGGTTTTGACACTTTTTTTTTACATATTTTAGTGGGTGCTGAAAATTCCCTGACAATTATCTGGAAGGCTCACAGCGAGGGGGGGATAGGGCCTTGCACGTATCAGCCCATGCATTGTGGTATATGCTTTGTCATGATAAGTCTCCGAGTAGTTACGTGATTCAATAAAATTATCTCCTTTTTTTTTCTTAGATTATGTATAAGACAAAAACCAATAATAGCAAGACGAGGTTTAATGTAAGAAAATTTGTAAATTAAACTGCATTGTTTTGTTCGTAAAAATGAACTGTATCTACCCAAGACGAATTTTACTAAGCATGCATTGCAAGCTACCAGAATAAGCAGGAAAAATTATTTCAGCGCAATCTTTTTCAGATCCTTACTCCATCGTTTCACTTAATCACTAATTAAATTTCCTTTGTCTTCCATTTTCCTTAAATCTTCCCTATTATTAAGCCGTTGGGCTGATTTGAATTAAAGGTTTCCTTCTTTTATTAAAAAGCAATAAGGTCTCGAAGGATTTGTTTTGTATCAAGAACTGAGAAGAAATTTTAATTTTAGCGTTTCTTCTAGGTGCCTAACTCGGTGTCGATTCTTGATTTCCGTAGAATTTTTTTTTTCCAATTTTAAATAAAATTCGATCCTTTAGGAAAAGTCTAATTTTAGTGTGTCTCTTAAGTGTATAAAACTGTTCAAGATACAGAGAGAGAGACTGGATATAATTTATATATATATATATATATATATATATATATATATATATATATATATATATATATATATATATATATATATATATATATATATATATATATATATATATATATATATATATATATACTAGCTGTTGGGGTGCACCCCAACACCTAGTTGGTGGGGGCGCTTCGCGCCCCCCAAGCCCCCCCCGCCCGCGTAAGTCGTTACTCGCCATTGTAGTTGTGTCCCTGTGTCCCACCTGTGAATATATATATATATATATATATATATATATATATATATATATATATATATATATATATATATATATTTATATATATATGTATATATGTATATATGTATATATGTATATATATATATATATATATATATATATATATATATATATATATATATATATATATATATATATATATATATACATATATAAATATAATATATATATATATGTATTTAACTACTTAAAACTTGCTAATATACAACATTCTTTGGGACAGCAAAGAATGTTTTACTTTTTTTATTTTTTTTTCTTTTTTAGTTTTTTTAGTTTTTTAGCTTTTTTAGTTTTTTTATTAGTTTTTTTTTTCTTTTTAGTTTTTTTTTTAGTTTTTTTTTAGTTTTAGTTTTTTCTTTTTAGTTTTTTTTTTGTAGTTTTTACCTACCCAAGGTTCGAACCTGCAACCTCTCGGACCTTGAACCTGGAACATAACGCGTTACTAACTCAGCTACTTCGGGCTTGAATACATTCGTTTTTGAATTGGTATATGATGAAATTATTCAGACGTCATATGCGGACAGACAGACAGACAGACATAACACACATACAACTTATTTTTATATATATATATATATATATATATATATATATATATATATATATATATATATATATATATATATATATATATATATATGTATATATATATATATATATATATATATATATATATATATATATATATATAGATATATCAGAATTGTTATCTTCGTCGGGTACTGATCTAGCTGAAGATGAACGGTTCCCTGGAACAGCTAACAAAACTTCGAAATAGACACAATTTTCTAGCGATATTTTTAGTAAAAAGATAGTTTTTACTGTAGTTTTTATGGCACTTGGTATTAACCAAGTGACATATAGCAATCGCCAATTCTGTCGGTCTGTCTGTCGGTCCCGGTTTTGCTACTTTAGGCACTTCCAGGTAAGCTAGGACGATGAAATCTGGCAGGCGTATCAGGGACGGTACCAGCTTAAATTAGAAATAGTCGTTTTCCCAATTTGACTATCTGGGGGGGGGGGGGAGTGGGGGGCCGATTAATTCGGAAAAAATAGAAAAATTGAAGTATTTTTAACTTACGAACTGTTGATCAGATCTTAATGTATTTGATGTTTGAAGGATATCGTGTCTCAGAGCTGTTATTTTAAATCCCGACCGGATCTGGTGACATTGGGGGGATATGGGAGGGGGAAACCTAAAATCTTGGAAGACACTTAGAGTGGAGGGATCGGGATGAAATTTGGTGGGAAAAACAAGCACAAGTCCTAGATACATGATTGACATAACCGGAACAGATCTGCTCTCTTTGGGGTGGTTGGGGGGGGGGGGGTAATTCTGAAAAATTAAAAAATGAGGTATTTTTAACTTACGAACGGCTGATCGGATCTCAATGAAATTTGATATTTAGAAGGATATGGTGTCTTAGAACTCTTATTTTAAATCTCGACCAGATCTGGTGACATTGGGGGGGGGGGGGGTTGGGAGGGGAAACCTAAAACTTGGAAAAACTTAGAGTGGAGGGATCGGGATGAAACTTTGTGGGAATGTTAAGCACAAGTCCTAGATACACGAAAGACATAACCGGAACGGATCCGCTCTCTTTGGGGTAGTTGGGGGGGGGGGGTAATTCTGCAAAATTAGAAAAAAATGAGGTATTTTTAACTTAGGAACGGGTGATCGGATCTCAATGAAATTTGATATTTAGAAGGATATCGTGTCTCAGCGCCCTTATTTTAAACCCGACCGGATCTGGTGACATCGGGGGAGGGGGGTTGGGAGGGGGAAACCTAAAACTTGGAAAACACTTAGAGTAGAGGAATCGGGATGAAACTTGGTGTAGATGTCTAACGAGAATTCTTTAATATGAGAATTCTTGGGGATGGAGATTGGCAGGGAAAAATAAGGACAAGTCCTAGATACATGATTGACATAACCGGAATGGATCCGCTCTCTTTGGGGTAGTTGGGGGAGGGGTTAATTCTGAAAAATTAGAAAAAATGAAGTATTTTTAACTTACGAACGGGTGATCGGATCTCAATGAAATTTGATATTTAGAAGGATATCGTGTCTTAAAGCTCTTATTTTAAATCCTGACCGGATCTGGTGACATTGGGGGAAGTTTGAGGTGGGGAACATAAAATCATGGAAAACGCTTAGATTGGAGGGATTCGGGATGAAACTCGGTGGGAAAAATAAGAGCAGAAGTCTTACATACGTGATTTACATAATTGGAACGGTTCCGCTCTGTTGGGGGGGGGGGGGCTAACTCTGAAAAATAAGAAAAAATGACGTATTTTTAACTTACGAAGGAGTGATCGGATCTTCATGAAACTTCATATTTAGAAGGACCTCGTAACTCAGATCTCTTATTTTAAATCTCAACCGGATCAAGCGTAATTGGAGGGGGGCAGTTGGGGGGACCGGAAATCTTAGAAAATACTTAAAGCGGTGAGATCAGGATAAAACTGGATGGGAAGAATAGAAACCTGTCTAAGATACGTGACTGACATAACCGGACCGGATCTGCTCTCTTTGGTGGAATTGGGGGGGGGGGGTAATTTTGAAAATTGAGGTATTTGTAACTTACGAAAGGGTGACCAGATCTTAATGAAATTTGATATTTAGAAGGATCTTTTGCTTTAAAGTTCTAATTTTAAATTCCTACCAGATCCTGTGACATTGGGGGAGTTGGAGGGGGAAACCGGAATTCTTGGAAAATGTGAAAATTGGGGTATTTCTATCTTACGAATAGATGATCGTTTTTAATGAAATTTGATTTTTAGAAGGAATTCATGTCTCAGAGCTCTTATTTCAAATCCCAACCAGATTTTTTGACATTGGGGGGAGTTGGAGGGGGAAATCTTGGAAAAATACTTGGAGTGGAGGAATCGGGATGAAGCTTGGTGGATAGAATAAACAAATGCCCTTGACAGAATCGTACTGGATTCGCTCTCTTTGGAGGAGTTGGGGGGAGGGGTTCAGTGATTTGGCGAGTTTGGTGCTTCTGGACGTGCTAGGACGATTAAAATTGGTAGGCGTGTCAGCTCATACCATATGATCTCTTGGTTCTTAGCTCTTCTCGCCTCGTCACAAGTGCCATATGAGCTCTTAGCTCTTGTTTCTTTTTTAATCTGACTGTAAATTTGGTATTTTAACTTTTTTTGTATTTTCTGTATTTCGAACCTTCGCTGAGGATGGTATCTTACCTATTAGTGATATCTTCGTCGGAATGCTCTAACTGTCTCAATGTGTCTTTTTAGATTGTTCTACTGTCTTAAAATTCCCCCGCTTCGGAATATTTATTCCTTTGTTTTCATGGACATAGCCTGAGTTATGTGTCCGGAACAATTCCAGATTGTTTGGTGGGGGTAAAAGAGAAAGAAAAAAGAAAAGGTTGTTCTGCAATCAAATGGTCAAAGGGACATTTTATACGAATGCATACCCTTACTTGAATTTTCTTGGATTTCTAGGTTATCAGAAGATTTTACCCACAGGGGATATGTTCTCACAGCAGACCAGAGTTTGTCGAATGAAAAAAAAAGGGGCTTTTGTCCTGTATATATGGAAAATAGTGCTAAACTTGAATTGACTTTTTTCATCAAAAATTTGAATAAATGTCAACCCCTAACATAAAAAAAGTAAGGAAGTAAGACGGCACTAGACCCTTAAGGTCCAAACCGGCAGTGCTGATCTCCGTTTCATGGCCCTTCAGCCAGTAAGTGCAATGGGAGGTTGGGGGGCAACCATCCTGTGCTTTCACGCACCCTTCCTGCTTATCTTCCCCAGATTTCTCCAGGTACCCATTTTAGAGTTAGATCGACTCTGGCTGAGCTTACAGAGTCACTCCACTGACCCCCGTCCCAAACTAAATAACTGGTCACAACTTGGTCTGAACCCGTGCTCCTTGGACACAGAATTCCCACGCCAGCGCGCCAACCACTCAGCCAGGACGGCTCTCCCCTAACATATCTTATAAATCTAATTTTCGAATAAATATACGCCCCTTTCGAGATAAGGGATCTTTTTTCTCTGATAATGCTTTGACTATTTAAAAGAATATATGTAAAAACGTGTATTTTTCTTTAAATAAGACAGTGAAAAGGAACAAATATAAACTTCTTATACAAAATAATAATAAAAGTCCGAATTTTACGGCTTCATATCTGGAAACTTTTATCAAAGAGAAAAAAACGGAAAAAGGAAAGAAAATAAACCAAACACTTAAACATAGAATACTACTACTACTACTACTAATAACTCACTGCAGCACCAAGCCGCCTGAGGCCAACACAGCTACGCACGCTCCTCCTCCAACCTAATCTATTTAAAGCCTCCCTCTTTACACCCTCCCAGGAAGTTCCCATTTCCTTTAAATCCTTATTTATGACATCCTCCCAACCCAGACAAGGACGACCTGCTTTCCGTGTAGCCCCAGACGGTTGGCCAAAAAGGACAATCTTCGGTAATCTGCCATCCTTCATCCGTAGAACGTGGCCTAGCCATCTCAACCTTTCTTTCATTATAGCCCCAGAAAGCGGGATTGAACCACACTTTTCGTACAACCTACTGTTTGAAATACGGTCAGTCAGCCGGGTACCCAGAACAATCCGTAGGCAATTTCTCTGGGAAACATCTAGTAAATTTTCATCTGCTTTTCGGAGTGTCCATGCTTCAGAGCCATATTTGACCATTGTCATCACTGTAGCTTCCAATATTCTAATCTTGGTTTGTAGGCTTATCTTTCTATTCTTCCAAACTTTTTTTAATTGTGAAAAAACACCCTGAGCTTTAGCTATTCCACTTTTAACATCTTCACTGCTCCCACCATCTTTACTAATAATACTACCAAGGTAACTGAAGCTCCCAACCTGATCAATCTTTTCGTTACCTAAGGTCACCTGTTCATCTTCACTTATTCCTAACCTTAGTGACTTAGTCTTCTTAACATTAATTTTCAAGCCTATTTTAGCACCCTGAACTCGTAAAACCTCTAAAAATTCATTCATTTTGCTCACACTTTCATCTAATATGCTTAAATCATCAGCATAATCTAAGTCCAGGAGCGTTCTTCCTCCCCATTTGATTCCATGGTCTCCAATTGCCTTTCCTGTGCTCCTTAAGACGAAGTCCATCAAAATGATCCATATAAAGGGGGATACTCGCATTGAGTACCTGAAAATTTACGTCTAATATTTTTTTTTAATTAGACAGTAAAAGTAAATAAACCAAACTTATTTTTACAAAAATAATAAGTCTGAATATTTCATCTTCATATCCAGAAGCCTTTATTAGCGAAAAAAAAGGAATATATATATATATATATATATATATATATATATATATATATATATATATATATATATATATATATATATATATATATATATATATATATATATATATATATATATATATATCTATATCTATATATATAAAAATAAGTTGTCTGTCTGTCTGTGGATCTGTGGATCAGGTGACGTCATGTTTCGGCTGACGTCATGAAATTAGTTGCCGTCATTTTTGCTTGAATGTGACGTCATTCAAGTTATATAAGACATATGTTCGCGTAGAAATCTATTAATGTTTAAGTTTACAATGACTGATGAAGATGCTCAAAGAGTCTATGCCAAAAAACTTGCTGCTGATAGAGAAAGTCAGAAAAGAAAGCGTGCCGAGGAACTACCAGAGCAACGCGAAAGCAGACTTGCTGCTAAAAGAGAAAGTGAAAAAAGAAGGCGTGCCGAGGAATCAAAAGACCAGCAGGGAAACAGGCTTGAGGCTGATAGAGAAAGAAAGAACAGAAAGCATGCCGAGGAACTACCAGAGCAACGCAGAAGCAGACTTGCTGCTAAAAGAGAAAGTGAAAAAAGAAGGCGTGCCGAGGAATCAAAAGACCAGCAGGGAAACAGGCTTGAGGCTGATAGAGAAAGAAAGAACAGAAAGCATGCCGAGGAACTACCAGAGCAACGCAGAAGCAGACTTGCTGCTAAAAGAGAATGTGAAAAAAGAAGGCGTGCCGAGGAATTACAAGAACAGCAAGAAATCAGGCTTGCTGCTGAAAGAGAAAGTAAGAAAAGAAAGCGTGCCGAGGAATCACAAGAACAGCAAGAAATCAGGCTTGCTGCTGATAGAGAAAGTAAGAAAAGAAAGCGTGCCGAGGAATTACAAGAACAGCAAGAAATAAGGCTTGCTGCTGATAGAGAAAGTAAGAAAAGAAAGCGTGCCGAGGAATCAGAGCAATCTGAAATTTATCGCCTGGCATTCAGGTACAACCCAGTCGATGATTATAGCTTGAGTAGATGTGTTCAAATCGGGACAATGTCTAAAATTTGTCCCTATTGCAAGGCCTTGAAATTCAATGGTGAAACAATGGGAATGTGTTGCGCCTCAGGAAAAGTTAAACTTCCTCTATTGGCTGCACCACCAGAGCCATTGAAGACTTTCCTTACTGGAACTACGTCAGAATCTAAGCGTTTTTTGTCAAAAATCAGACAATACAACTCATGTTTCCAAATGACGTCGTTTGGAGCCCAAATCGAAAATCCAGATCAATTTATGTCTACTTTCAAAGTAAAAGGGCAAATTTATCATAAAGCAGGGTCCCTTCTACCATTCTCAGGCGAGAATCATAAATTTTTACAATTGTACTTCATCAGTGATAGAAATTCTGAATTGAATGCACGTTGCGAAATTTCTCCCAACGTTGAAAGGACAATCGTTTCCCAATTGCAACATCTTTTCCACGAAAATAATAATTTAGTGCGTCTGTTCAAAACAGCCATCGATTTGATGCCTACTGATACTCATAAAATTGTTATTTCCGCTGACAAAACGCCTCCTGGCCAACATGTGCGTAGATACAATGCTCCGACTATCGACGAAGTGGCAATCGTTATGGTCGGTGATCAGTTTTTACCTCGAGATATTATTCTACATAAGCGAAACGCTCAGAAGTAGATAACCAGTGGGTTGTTCCATATTCCCCATTATTATCAAAAACATTTAATGCACACATAAACGTTGAATACTGTAACTCCGTAAAGGCAATCAAATACATATGTAAATACGTCAACAAAGGTAGTGACATGGCAGTTTTTGGCTTGCAGTCCGAAATCGAACGTCGAAAACAGGGTAAGTCAGTCGACGGCCAACCTACCATCTTCAAAGATACCACGATAGGAAGACTCTACATCGTTCACCCCAATCAACATGAATGCTTCTTTCTACGCCTGCTTTTGGTGAATGTACCCGGTCCGACATCCTTTGAGTATTTGAGGACTGTAAATGGTACTATACATGACACTTACCGTAGTGCATGCCAAGCTCTGAATTTATTGTAGAATGACCAACACTGGGATAACTGCATCAATGACGCGTGCGAAACGTCAACCCCAAGTCAAATTTGTGCATTGTTTGGCATCATTTTAACAACTTGCTCTCCATCAGCTCCTACAGAGTTATGGGAAAAATATAAGTCAAAAATACAAACCTCTTCAGGATTTGGTAATGCCTTCACCTAACCGTATCGCTGCTGTTTCGACATGTGTAGAATTGGATCGTGAACAAAGTTACAGTACGAGTGATCTATTGTCGTATGTACATTTGGATGCGCCAGGAGGTACTGGTAAAACGTTTGTGATAAAACTGATTCTGGCATCAATTCGATCTAAAAATGATATAGCGTTGGCAATTGCGTCGTCCGGAATAGCCGCAACATTGCTGCCTGGTGGAAGAACTGCTCATTCCGCTTTGAAATTGCCTCTGAACTTGCATTCTACAGAAACTCCCACGTGCAATATCCAAATGAAGCGGTTAATTATCCATCTGAATTTTTAAATTCCATAGATCCTTCAGGGTGTCCACCACACCTGCTACAACTAAAAATAGGCGTACCAATAATACTTTTAAGAAATATCAACCCACCAAAGCTTTGCAATGGCACGCGACTTGCCGTAAAAAAAAAACAATGGAAAACCTAATAGATGCCACAATCTTGACAGGTCCTTATGAGGGTGAGGCTGTTCTTATTCCTCGCATTCCCATGATTCCAACGGATCTGCTTTTTCAATTTAAAAGATTGCAATTCCCAATTCGATTAGCATTTGCAACCACCATCAACAAAGCTCAAGGGCAATCACTAGAAAAATGCGGTATAGATCTTAATACAGATTACTTTACCAATGTACAATTGTATGTTGCATCTTTGAGGGTCGGTAAACCTGACAATCTATTTATACGCACAGACAATGGGACAGCGAAGACTGTTGTATATTCACAAGTTTTACGTAGTTAATTTGTATTGTATCTATCTATCTATCTATCTATATAAAAACGAGTTGTGTGTATGCATGTTTGTTTGTTTGTAAAAAGAGCGTTTGCATATGGCGTCATTATTAGTACATACGGCTTTGTATATGGACAGACAATGGGAAAGCCAAGAATGTTGTATATTCGCGATTTTTACGTAGTTTGAAACACATATATAAATCTATCTATATTCACAGGTGGGACACAGGGACACAACTACAATGGCGTGTAACGACTTACGCGCGCGGGGGGGCTTGGGGGGGCGCGAAGCGCCCCACCAACTAGTTGTTGGGGTGGCGCGAAGCGCCACCCCAACAGCTAGTATATATATAAAATGTACATAAAAATATTTATGATATTAATATGTACTATATTAATATGTAAAGAAATAAATAGAATAAACAGAATGGAAAACGGAAAAGAATTAATCATAATCTTAATATCCTTAATCAAAAACACTTTGCAATGTGGCAAAGATGTGTGCAATCTTTTATGTAAATCCATTGACTATGTTTTTTTTCTTATTAAATCTAATTTTATTACTGTCGGCTATCCTCCGTCTTCTAAAGATAGATGCCGCGACGGACAAAAAGCATCTCTTGAAATTTGAACTTTTACTGTTTTACCCACGCTACACTTTTGTTTTTCACTTTATGGTCACTCTTAAAATTAGGAGTTAATGCTAAAGCTCACGGAAGGGTGGTTTTATTACTGAAGATAATAAAGTAGAGAGTAGTAGATTAGCATGTAGATGAGCCTTTTGATAATAAATGGTTCTTTATAGGGCTTTTGATAGTAAAAGCTAATTACTTTTAATACAGGGGGCGAGGAAGCGAATGGTTTGTCTCCATTTAAAAATTGTTTTCACATGGTCTACGATTAGCTCCCAGAGTAGTTTCGAATTGGTCGTCTTATTCTTATTTTATTTTCAGGGGTTCATCTGCGATTTCTTGGGGTGTAGTTGAGTTGAACTTTTAAATCTCTTATTGGAGATTACTTGCAAATTGCGTTAAAACTGAATAATAACTTTTATATTTATAACCTTTTAATATATAACTTTTATATTGTTATATAACCCCCACACCCTCAATTTATACCCCCGGTAGCTATGCTGTACTGGATTCAGGTTTTGTGCTATAAAATGATTTCTAACTACAATTCCTTAGAATAACGAGAAAAATGGATAGCTCACAAACTAAAATGCGAGGAATTTAAGAATTGGCATGTTCATTTTTCTCTGACATTGGAAAAAATTAGCGCTGATTAGATTCGTTACGATATCATTTCTTTGTTTATAAGATATTCAGTGCAGATAAGGGACCTGTTTCCGGAAAATATTTTCTTTCGAGTTTTGATTTTGCATTTTTTATTTCGAGTTTTGATTTTGGTGGGCTAGTTGGCACTTGAAGTTTATGCTTCTCCCTATTATGTCAACTTAGTTGAATGAAATGGGAATTATTCTTTCACGCCTACACCTTTTAATCAGTACGCCTTTGTGTGTGGCCTTGAGGTTAGTTTTATTTTTTACTGTAGATACCAATCAGTAGGCTATAGTCCTTGTTAAAACAGCGGCTATTTACATAAATGGGCTGTTTTCTTTGGATAGGATTGTGAATGATTATGTAAAATGGATAGCTCACAAACTAAAATGCGAGGATTTTAAAAATTGGTATGTTCATTTGTCTCTGATTTATTGACAATAGTTAGCATTGATTGGATTCGTTACGATATAATTTCGTTGTTTATAAGATATTCAGTGCCGATAAGGGGCCTATCTCCGGAAAAATATTGCAATCCATTGCAAACACTTGTTCCCGTGATCTAACAGAACATTGTTGCTAACAATTCGCGTTGTTTGCGAGAGTTTGACGAATTTTCAGCGGTAAACTCAGACAATTCGAAAAATGAAATAAAACATGCAAATATCCTTAGGCAAGAAATGACTTTATAGGGCTTTGTGTTTTATGTATTTTTTTTTTTTTTTTTTTTTTTTTTTAGGTTAAGAATGTTATTTTGAACCTTCGCTCGCATTTGAAAGCTTTATTAAAAAAGGTCCTCCCAATTAATGCGTTTCCACGGATTGTTGCTAAAAAGTTATTGGTTTGTTAAAATTTCTATCTCCGCACAAGCCAAAAGAGTATAGTTAGGTTAAATTCAGGTAGCTAAAACAGGCCTGAGCTTTCTCGATAGAATTTCAATTTCCTCTAAAAATTAGGTGATAACCTTTATTAATGTTTAATACGTTTTCAATTTCTTTACCTGTAACCTCTCGTTTTTTAATCCACAAAGGATGTAGTGTTTGTATGGGGGCTCTTTAAGTGTTATTAAATAGTTCATTTTACGGCATACTATTCGAATGTTTCTAATTGTGGTTTGCTTGATTGGAGAGATTTAAGCAATATTCACTTCTATTTTAAGCGTTTTTGATTACAAAAAAGAAATATTCGTAGCATGTAAATGAAATTGTTGAGTTTATTTCTAAGTGTCAGAGTTGGACCCTCGATTGCTGGAAAATTGACTGCAAATAGTGGGTTTTCATTGTTGTTCTTATTCAAAATTAAGGATTGACTAGATCGCACATTAATCACTTAAATATCGTGTTGCCATCTATATTATGAAAGGAAATAGTTTTAGAAAAAAAAAGACTTCAAGATTTCGAGTTCTACATAATTCAAGCTTTATTTCCACTTGCTTCAATTGTATTATTTTTAGTGACGGGGGGGGGAGCTTTTTTAGATATCTAAAAAAGGTATATTTTTTTAGGTATACCCCTATATTATGATAACAAATCCCCCCCCCCACATTTTCGTGAATTGGCGCAGCTGATCATTTTCAAACTTATTTAACTATTTTATTATTTATCTCTAAGAGTTATGCAACAATGACGAGGGTTAAGCTTAGTTTGAAGTAAGTTTTGATTTTGTTACCCTTAAAGTATAAAGCAATGGCTTCTGTGGCCCGGGCTTTGACTCAGTTTAGTTAATCGTATAAGCAAATCTTGAAGCTTATGAATATACTTTATATGTAATTGTGTTGTAGTTCTATTTAAAGCTTTTTTTTTGTTTCAGGCTGTGTATAGTAGGGTAGCAAGAGTTTGTAAAAAAGACAGAGGAGGCTCCCACAAGTTTGCAAACAGATGGACATCTTTTCTGAAGGCTAGACTGAATTGTTCGGTTCCTGGAGAATATCCTTTCTACTTTGATGAAATTCGTAAGCAATTTTTATAAATCATAATGGTATTACACACAAATTACGACACTTGTTTATGGCTAAACTACCAAGGGAATAAAAATGGCCCCTTGGCAAGGTCGTATCTAGGATTTTTAGTTATGGGGAGGGTTATTTTTAGTCGTGCGAGGGGGAGGGGTGCTCAAAACACGTTACAAAACGCATCAGAAATCTGTTTCTACATGCATTTTTGTTACTAATTCAGATAGTTTTTTTAGGGCGGGGGGAGGGCGCTCAAACTTGGTCCCCCCTTTTTCTTCCTGATACGGCCATGTCCCTTTAACCTATTTTAGATCTGTTCAACCTTGAAAACAGTAATTTTCTTCTTTTGTTTATTACAAAATTATGAAGTTTTTAAGCACAACTATATAGTCAAATTCGTTTGTTTGGTTTCGTTATTTGCTGATCTGCCCCCTCCCCCAATTTCTTTTTTTTTAATTTAGCCCCAGCTACTATGAAATATCACATAACTGTATATGAAGGGGTTTTTTAATTAAAAATTGAATACCCAACTTTTCTGAAATTTAAAGACATATTTAGGTTATGTGAATTTCCACTTAACCAGTTCAAACAGTCAGATCTCATTTTCACAATTAAAATAATTATGATATAAATTATCAGATGGGAGCGTGTGTGGCTTTGTTTTGAAAGATCAATAAATCAATTTTTCATTTCTAATTGGTTCTAAAAATTATGACATGGTATTTATGAACGGTATTAGCAACCAGAACCTCTAAGACCGAAATTTTTTGCTAATTCTTTACCTTTTACAAAAGTTCAAAACCTTCGTTTCCGTCCCGAATCTAAATTGTAAATGCTCAACAAGAAGTGAGTAAAATAGTCTAATTGACCATTAGGAACTTGAAGAATAATGGCTAAGTAACTTTTTTTCAATCAAGCATTTCTGTTAGGGATAGTATCTCTGAAAATATATCCTTGAAACATTTCCACCCATGCGTGTCTTATTAGCGTCTTTGGCAAACACACCTATCAGATTGTAGTATTCATTTCGTGGTGTGATAATTACTTTAACTTCCGATTGCCATAAAATAAAAGACAAAAACTAACACTTCATTAAATCATTACTATGTTGCTTGTCATTTGTTTTAAACTGTTAGAGCAAAAAGTTGTAATTTATTTACTATACGCATGCTTTACACCCCCTGGTGGTTAGTACAACGCCAAGAGTGATGTATTATAAATTTTAAAACTTATATGACACTTGTCTTTAGGTCGCACAATCATTGGACATTGTGGTTGATAAATTGTGTTGTTAGTGCTCTTGCCGGAAGAAGAATTTATCTGAATGAACAGTTGACATTTCTTAAAGCCTTGAGGAAAAAGCACCAGGAAACAGCAGAATTTGAATACTTGATTTTTATCACATTGTACCTTGACACCAGGCGCATACGCGTAACTTTATTTCTAGATTTTATCTCTTTTTTGCCAATTTTGAAGAAACAGTTAAGAATTATCAAATTATTGTCAGTGGAACAATTGTTGAAAGCCGGAAAAATTCGGAGTGCTTGACTCCGTAGGCTTTTTGGTTCATTCCGGCTTGATACAACGTAGCGATCAAAAATCAACAAAAGAAAAAAAATGTAAAATAATTTTTTTTTACAAATCCCGGTATATCTAATCCACAATTTAAGGCCGTGATTAAGTGAACTGATGGAACTCGAAAATCCCATGTTCAATTGAAAATTTATATTTAAAAAGTATTCATTGGCGGAAGATGCCGCTTTTAATATCAGGCCATATCTTCTTGAAGATGCTTCAAAATGTTTGAAAGGATTTTGCTCTATTTCCTCTAATTGCTTAGAAATCTTAGAAAATGTCTAGGTCTTTTTCACAAGTGTACTCGATAAAGGATATTGCTTTTAGAACAAAATCGGTACTATCATGATCAGAAGACAATAACCTGTAAGATGATTGGAACCATTTTTCGATTTATTTTCCTGTTTTCTAACAGTCCCATAGAATATTTTCAGCTACCTGAAATTTTTACAAGTCGGTTGCCAGAAAGAATCGTTTCAGATCACCGATAATACCCCCAAGAGACCAAAATGACAAGCTGGTATAATCAGCTGCTTGTTAATAGAGTGTGAAATTTCCATAAATTATTTCAACGCAATGAAGAAACCTAGAAATGAGAAATAGTCAGGAGCCTTCAGTAAAGTTGTGCACACAAGGCCGAAATCATGGGGAAAATTAAATCAAAGCGAGGTATACATCTTAAAAGTGTTACCACACATAGACAGCGCCTTTGTAAAAAGTATTTGGAGCTTGGTAGATGTAAATATCCAAAATACCTAATAATGCGGTTCGCTGAAGAACTAGACAAGTCAAGAGATTTAGGTCAAGCGACAAACCTTGAGGCGGGGCAGAACCCCGTTGCCCTACCGGATCGTGACTGGTGGTAGAAACTTGGATTGCCGATGGATTTTTGATCCTGCATTTTTCGTGTGCGATCTAGAGACTTAAGTTTGGAAGCACAGGTGAGGAGGAAACAACCCGTAAAAATCATAGAACCTTAACGAAATTTACACCACCAGATTCAGCGTATCAGAGAATCCTACTGTAGTTTCAATATCCTATCTACAATTAAACAAAAAAAAAAAAAAAACAAGTTTTTTTAAGTGAAAGTAAGGAGCGACATTAAAACTTAAAACGATCAGAAATTACTCCGTGTATGAAAGGGGCTTTTTCTCTTCAACGCCCCGCTTTTTACGCTAAAGTTTTTTACTGTTTTAAAATGTAGAGTTAAGAGAAAGAGTCAAGCTTTAGCGTAAAGAGCGGGGCGTTGAGGAAGAAAAGCCCCTTTCATATACGGGGTAATTTCTGTTCGTTTTAAGTTTTAATGTCGCTCCTTACTTTCATTTAAAAAAAAAACTTTTTTTTTTGTTTAATTTCTGGACGTCTTTGAATTAATGCATGGTTTGATCTTGGCTCTCCACATATAAATAATTAAAACGAAATTTGCATATTAATTTTTTGAGGCTAAATGGCTTTTTCACAGTTTTCATCGGAAGATTTTGAGAAAAAAGGAGCGAGGGAGGAGGCCTAGTTGCCCTCCTATTTTTGATTACTTAAAAAGGCAACATTTACTTATTATTTTTACGAACGTCTTCGTAAGTAAAAAATATTCGTAACTTACGAATTAAATTACGTAGCGAACTTCAATATTCGTATATTTTTATTGCGTATATGAGGGGGCTCATCCCCTCGTTGATACCTCGCTCTTCATACTAAAGCTTAAATTTTGTCCCAATTCCTTAAGAATGACCCCTGAATCACAAAGGCCGTAGAATAGATAGTTGAAATTACTAAAAATGCTTTAGCGTAAAGAGCGAGGTATTACGAGGAGGTAGACCCCTCATATGCGTAATAATTTCTGTTCGTTTTAAGTTTTAATGCTGCTTCTCACTTTCAGTAGAAAAAAAACTTTTCATGTTTATTTTTTCAATGTTTTTTTTAAATAATGCTAGAAAATCCTGCGCCCCCTCCATTAAAAGTCTCTTCCCCCATGAGAAGTTCCTCATGGAAAAATCCTCCCCGGTAACCCTCTCCCCTCAAATATCTCCCCCCCCAAAAACCAAAAAAATCCCCCTGAAAACGTCTGTACACTTCTTAGTAATCATTACTATATGTACACACAGGTCAAAGATTGTAACTTGCAGCCCCTCCAACGGGGACTGCGGGGGAGTAAGTCGTCCCCAAAGACATAGTTATTGGGTTTTTCGACTATTGTGAATAAAATGGCTATCTCAGAATTTTGATCCGGTAACTTTGGGGAAAATGACCGTGGGAGGGGGCCTAGGTGCCCTCCAATTTCCCATCACCACTGGAAAAAAAAAACAAATAAACACGCATCCGTGATTTGTCTTCTGGCACAAAATGCGAAATTCCACATTTTTATGGATTGGGGTTTGAAACTTCTACAACAAGGTTCTCTGATACGCTGAATCTGATGGTGTGATTCTCGTTAAGATCGTATGACTTTTAGGGGGTGTTTCCCCCTATTTTCTAAAATTAGACAAATATTTTCAGGCTCGTAATTTTTGATGGGTAAGACTATTCTTGATGAAACTTATATATTTAAATCAGCATTAAAATGCCATTCTTTTGATATAACTATTGGTATCAAAATTCAATTTTTTTGGAGTTTTGGTTACTATTGAGCCTAGTCGCTCCTTACTACAGTTCGTTACCACGAACTGTTTAAAAATGTGGAATTTTGTATTTTTTGTCAGAAGGCAGATCACGGATGCGTGTTTATTTGTTTGTTTTTTTTGTTTATTTTTTTTCCAGGGGTGATCGTATCGACCCAGTGATCCTAGAATGTTGCGATAGGGCTCATTCTAACGGAAATGAAAAGTTCTAGTGCTTTTTTTAAGTGACAAAAAAATCGGAGGGCGCCTAGGCCCCCGTCGCACGCTAATTATTTTTCCAAAGTCACCGGATCAAAATTCTGAGATAGCCATTTTATTCAGCGTAGTCGAAAATCCTTACAACTATGCCGTTTGGGATGACCTACTCCCCCACAGTCCCCGTGGGAGGGGCTACAAGTTACTAACACTGACCAGTGCTTACATATAGTAATGGTTTTTGGGAAGTGTACAGACGTTTTCTGGGGCGTTTTCATTTGGTTGGGGGCAGGGTTTGAGAAGAGGGGAATATGTTGGGGGAACTTTTCACGGAGGAATTTGTCATGGAGGAAGAAAATTTCCATGAAGAGAGCGCAGGATTTTCTAGCATTATTTAAAAAAACAATGAAAAAATAAATATGGCAAAGTTTTTCAACTGAAAGGAACAGAATATTCCTGTTATTATTTTCTTGTAAATATTAATTCCTGTAAATATTCCATAATAATTTCTGTTAAAAGGAACAGAAATTATTACACATATGAGGGGCTCACCTCCTAATACCTCGCTATTTACGTTAAAGTATTTTTAGAAATTTCAACTATTTATTCTACGGCTTTTGTTATTCAGAGGTCATTCTTAAGAAATTGTGACAAATTTTAAGCTTTAGCGTGAAGAGTGAGGTACTGACGAGGGGGTGAAACCCCTCATATATGCAATAAAAATATGAGAATACAGAAGTTTCTTTACGTAAGCTAATTTGTAAGTTGCGTATGTCTTTAACTAATAAGATTTATTTTTACTTAAATTTTAAGTAAAAAATTAAAAAAAATTTAAAAATTAAAAAAAAATTTTAAATCTTGAAAATTTTATTTTACTTTAAATAATAAAATTTTATTTTTACCCAGCCAAATATATTACTATTTCTCGGCTGAAACATCTCACCAAAGGAAGCTGTCAATCAAAACCTTTGACAAGACTTGATAATTGGTGCTATTTGAAGTTTTGACAACCAACGGTCTCTAGAGAATTAAAAGACAGAAGGCTAACCTAACTTCAATTTTGAAGCTCGATGTTTTCAAGTTCACTTAATCACGGCCTTAAAGTGGTGTGTATGTTGTATTTCCAATGGTTCTGCATCAGTAATTGGTAAAAAAAAGGTGAAGGATACGGCATTAGACTTTACAGTCCCTACCGGTGGTGCTGATCTCCGTTTCTTGGCCCTTCAGCCAGGAAGTGCAATGGGGGGCTGGGGGCCAACCATCCTGTGCTTTCGCACACCCTTCCTGTTTACCTTTCCCATATTTCTCCAGGTACCCATTTAGAGATGGGTCGACTCTGGCTAAGCTTACAGAGTCGCGCCAGTGACCCGCGTCCCAAACTGAACAATTGGGTATGCTCCTTCCATTTTTTCCTGATTTGGAGAACCATACTTAGCATCATTTCCCATAACACATAGCATCTCCAAACTTCAATTGTTCAAGTTTTCTCACTTGCGAAAATAGTTATCCCTATTTTTTAAAAATTCAGTCCTTATCCTAAAATAAGTTGCGCCCACGCCTGGCTTATCTGAATTCTCTTCATATCTAGCAATGTCAAACTAAAATTCTTCGGATTTCCTTCTGTTAGTTGGAGTTTGAGATTTGATTTTAAGTGACTGCAAGGTACTTAATTAAAAAAAACTTAATTTTTAAAGAAACAAAGTTTTATCATGATTTCAGGACATCTTATCATTGACGCATCTTTTTTGTGTCGCGCAGTCAGGTGACATTGTGGTTTGATAAATTGGGTAGTTAGTAATCTTGCCGGAAGAAGCATTTATTCTGAATAAGGTTGACATTTCACAGAACCTTGAGAAAGGTATCAAGAAAACAATGGAATTTTTATGTTCAACAATTTTTCTGTTGTCAAATTTTTCACAAATTACACCTTAACACAGCGATGGTTTTTACTTTTTTTTTTTTTTTTTTTACAATTTTCCCTCTGCCGTGAATTACCTTGACTTTAAAAATTCAGTTTGTTTCGCTCTTCTTGCTAAACCTATATTCCGTTACTTAACTATAATATTCACATCTTTAGCTAAAACATCAACTAAAATTTGTTTCTTGCATTGGATTATTCCCAGAACATATCTTAACGCTTTACTTAAAAAAGTTAACTCAGGCTCAGTAACTCATATATTAGTGACTTCTATAATTATAAAGCAGGATTGGGTGAACTTTTCACTGTTAGGGTGTGAGGCCAAAAAACGTGTGCTCTGTTGAATTAAATCACGAATTTTTCATCGGTCTCGCTTGTTTCTCTAATAAATTCTTGAAAGAATATCAAACCACGCTTAGAAACTAAACCCCTGAAAGAGCATGAGAAAAACTACAATACTAGAATAACATCGACTATATTGACAACAACAAGCTAATTTACAGACCATGAATCAATAAAGACTTCAGCTAACTCAGATTCTAACAACCAATTCAGATTTCAACAGCTAATCCAGGCATCAACAGATAAATCAGATAACAAGACGATTCTGCGAACACATGTTTTCACTTTGGCAAGGAGACCCCATTTTTATAGTGTCCTTGTAGCAGTTTTTCAAAGATACCCCTCCCTCCCACTCTAAAGAAATGATCTGGTCGCCTGCAACACGGCTTGACTATATCTCAAATGGCTAATGCTGTCAAAATCATGGTTGTAGATGTAGCTGCAACCTAGTAAAGAATGAACTACCCCAAAACTTTAAAAAGTATTTAAAAAAAATCAATCTAAGAAAATGTATTTAGGGAAACTTTAACATTTTTCAAGATAAAGTTTCCTTTTTTTTCATATTGTTCATATCAGCCCACCGTTCCAGGGGCGAATCTAGAGCACTTTTGTTGGGAGTAGGGGTCCATATCCCGATAGTCAAGGGGCATGGGCTATATAATAATTTTTTCCTCCACATTATTTGGGAGAACTGCGCTCCTTACCCCTCCCAAACGACGCCCTGCTCCGTTCCTGTAGCGCTGTCACTGTTGAAACCGTTGATGCCTGGAACAACCCCTATGTGCTTTATTTTTATTTGCCCTAGTTGACATCGCAATATGTTCTATGTAAGACAGTATCCAGTTGGGCTACCAGGTTTGAACCCCCCCCTCCTTCGAAATTTTCCTTCGATTCGTCATGACTCATTAAAAATACATATAAACAAAGTTTTCATTTTACAACGTAAAAGAATACCGCCTTCGCGAACCAAAATCCTTGATACTCTATTGGCTCCATGTTTTCTATTTTACCTACAATAATCAAACGAAAAGCATTTGTTTTTGATTTTTACAGGCTTGGGAACAATAGTTGTTTTAGTTCTATAAACCTGGATCTTTGCCAAATTCTAAAAGACAATAGGCCTATCTACAATTTCCTTTTTTTTTATTGAGTTTTCATTTTGGTGGGCTAGTTGCCATTTGTTGTTTATGTTTGTCCTTATAATTTCTAAAAGTTAAATGAAATGGAAATTATTTTTTCACGCCTACACCTTTTAATCAGTATGTCATTGTGTGTGGCCCTGAGGTTAGTTTTGTTTTTTAGTTTAGATACCAATCAGTAGGCTATAGTCCTTGTTAAAACAGCGGCTATTTGCATACATTGCTTGCTTCCTTTGGATGGGATTGTGAATGATTATGTAGAATTCTTGTCTGCCTTCTCGTAGATGGATGACGCTGGGGTTCGTGATGGATTTCCTGATTTTTAGTTGATAAGGGTGCATAATCCGATACTTGGTTGTTTGGGGATACCACAAGAATTTGTTTCTTGATGGAAGATCGGATGAATCTACGAACTTTGCAAATTCTTTCTTAGCAGTCGTAAATACTCTAACGATGTTTACTGAAATAAATAATGATTATTGTTTGCGGCAAAAAGATTCATTTTCCGAAAATTGTTAATATCATCATCTGACTTAATTTTAACCCATCGAGGGCAAAAATTTTTACTCGTCGATTTGTATTTTATAAATGCATAAAATATGCGCTTATGGGATTTATTCTGTTGCTTACGCATAATAGGGGATTTATTTAATTGTGTATTCATTCAGACAAGTATGTAGATGGGAACCATGGAGTGACCACCTCTGAAGCATCAGCTTCCTCGACCTTTCCCATTTTCTAACTGGATTCGTTCGTTTTTTTATGAATCCCTCATCCAAAATCTACTCCTGCGATAAGTTCATGCGTGTTTGCTTGAGTTTATTTTATGTTTACCCATCGTACGAAAAAATATACAGGTATCCATGGGGGGGGGTACCAAATTCTACCCACCTCCGTGAAATTTTGGTCTGACTCGTAAAAAAGTAAAAAAAAAATATGCATATCAACAAATTTTTGATACGTTTTTAAAGTTTTTTGTACCCCCCCTCCCCTGAACAAAAATCCTGGATACGCCCTTGATATGAAACTTATTCTTAAGAAGAAAAGGTAGATACGATATAGCCTACTGAGGAGCAAGGGAAAATTGTTTAACTGCAAATACCAATAAAAAAAAAAATCACAAGGGACTTATGGTTATAGGCCTCTAAAACATACTTATGGACTAGAACTATGGACTATAGGACTTATGACATAGGTCTCTAAAACAGAACTATGGACTATAGGACTTATGGCTATAGGTCTCTAAAACATACTTATGGACTAGAACTATGGACTATAGGACTTATGACATAGGTCTCTAAAACAGAACTATGGACTATAGGACTTATGGCTATAGGTCTCTAAAACATACTTATGGACTAGAACTATGGACTATAGGACTTATGACATAGGTCTCTAAAACATACTTATGGACTAGAACTATGGACTATAGGACTTATGACATAGGTCTCTAAAACATACTTATGGACTAGAACTATGGACTATAGGACTTATGACATAGGTCTCTAAAACATACTTATGGACTAGAACTATGGACTATAGGACTTATGACATAGGTCTCTAAAACAGAACTATGGACTATAGGACTTATGGCTATAGGTCTCTAAAACATACTTATGGACTAGAACTATGGACTATAGGACTTATGACATAGGTCTCTAAAACATACTTATGGACTAGAACTATGGACTATAGGACTTATGACATAGGTCTCTAAAACATACTTATGGACTAGAACTATGGACTATAGGACTTATGACATAGGTCTCTAAAACATACTTATGGACTAGAACTATGGACTATAGGACTTATGACATAGGTCTCTAAAACAGAACTATGGACTATAGGACTTATGACATAGGTCTCTAAAACATACTTATGGACTAGAACTATGGACTATAGGACTTATGACATAGGTCTCTAAAACTTGGGTGTTTCCAAGGTCATGAAAGGTAGTGTTACAAAGATAAAGTCGTGGCAGTGTCACGCCTACGATAGAATGGCACTATCTGACGTTATTTGCCCGGCGTTTATCGAATGCAACTTATTGCATTCGATTGCAATTGATTGACGTCACTTAGGCCCGATGAAAATCATTCTTCTTGAAATTAAATGGTTTTCATTGGGTGTGAGTGACAAAAATCAGTTGCAGTCAATTGCAATAGCCTATATTGAAGGCATCAGTTGCGAAAACGCATCTGTCTTTATCTTTTTCAAGTAAAATATTGACGTCAGCTTAAGAGCAAAGAACAAGTTACCATATGTTGTTATTTAGCAGAGTATTTTGAAACATTCATATAATTTACGTGGCAACAGACACACCATTAATAATTGTTCTTGAAATAGCTTCAGTTATTCAGTGAACCTTCGGCGTTGATAGTTTCGATGATATTGTATTCGCCTCGTAAAACATATTAAATGGTACATTTCACCGTCATACGTCAGTCGGATTGGTAAAGCGGTTTCCAAGTCTAGGAAAATAACCAAGGATAATCGGTGTAACGGTGGAACACCGGTTTTTTCCGTATTTCCAGTTTCGCGGTGTTCACCCTCTAATGAAGGGAAATTCGAAGTCAGTAAATGACAAATATTTTCTAAAATCCTTGTATAGCCCCTTCCTTGATACACCACCTATCCATCCATGTTCTTTTGTTAGTTTAACCTTTAAATATTTTTTCAAGAATGAATACACAAAAAAAAGAAGAGCATTGAAAATGGCTTTCCAGTGGCCTACCTTTTTTTATAATTTAAAGTTATAGTAATTTATGTGAAGTAAGATAATTTAAAGGTATAGCTTTCCTTTTGAGGAATAAGGCAGACAGACTCCTCTAGTGTGTCTTAAAGAGATTTTGGATTTAGCTATTTTCCAGAAACCTTAGATTTGAAAAGTAATCTACTACTACTTACAACTCACCGCAGTACCAAGCCGCCCGAGGCCTACACAGCTACGCATGCTCCTCCTCCATCCCAATCTATTCAAAGCTTCCCTCTTTATACCCTCCCAGGAAGTTCCCATTTCCTTTAAATCTATCTTTATGACATCCTCCCACCCCAGACGAGGAGGACCTGCTTTCCATTTAGCCCTAGACGGTTGGTCAAAAAGGACAATCTTCGGCAATCTGTCATCCTTCATCCGCAGAACGCGCCCTAGCCATCTCAACCTGTCTCTTATTATAGCCCTAGAAAGCGGGATTGAACCACATTTTTCGTACAGCCTACTGTTTCAAATACGGTCAGTCAGCCAGGTACCCAGAACAATCCGTAGGCAATATCACTGGAAAACATCTAGTAAATCTTCATCCGCTTTTCGGGGTGCCCATGCTTCAGAGCCATATTTGACTACTGTCATCACTGTACCTCTCAATATTCTAATCTTAATTTTCAGACTTGTCTTCATATTATTCCAAACTTTTTTTTTTACCGTGAAAAAACACCCTGAGCCTTCGCTATTCTACTTCTAACGTCTTCACTGCTCCTAACATATTTACTAATAATACTACCAAGGTAAGTGAAGCTCATCAATCTTTTTGTTACCGAACATCAGCTTTTCATCTTCACTTGTTCCTAGCCTTAGTGACTTAGTCTTCTTAAAATTAATTTTAATTTTAAACCATTAAACCATGATACACGTACATACGTCTTTGAATCAGGTGCAGTTCAGGACATTGATACCGCACAAAAACCTTGATATACTACAAGCCATAGTACAATCTTGGCATACCGCCAAGTCTATCGCGTTGCCTATAGTACAAGCCATTTGCCTCCGTAATTTCGTGTTTACACACCAAATTTACCTAGGCTAGGATACCATCTATCCCTATTTCTATCGACCTTGGCGTTAAAATCTCCGAGTAAAAACACCATATTTCTACCTGGGACCCTGTCTATTTGCTCCTGTAACTGTACGCAAAATTCATCTGAGTCACTAGTATCTCCGTCAGTCGGTTCAAAAGGGACATATACTACTATAACTGATACCCTGAATTTTTCCGTCATACAATGAGCAATTAGTATTTTATTATTAATGCCTTCCTAACCTAAACAAGACTTAGCAGCTTCCTTATTCATCATGAGCCCTACTCCCTGTCTATGTACCCCATCCTTCCTGCCTGAGTAAACAAATTCTATATTACCTAATTTCATGCCTCCTATTCCTGGGATATGAGTTTCTGAAAATCCTAATAAGTCCAGTTCGAATCATCTGAATTCGTCATTCTTTACAGAGAAAAATCCCACTATTCCCCCTACAGAATTTTTCTGTATCGTTTGTATCGTATCGTCTTCAATTAATTTGAATTTCAACGTCCTGTGTTGGCGCAGTGGATTTGACCTTAGCTTGGTAAAACGGGACCCAGAGATCGAATCACGCTGCAGGAATACACTGCTGGGCCGACGCAGGGACCTTAGTAGTCAAGAAGCGTCGTTAATTCTTAAATAAAAAAAGAATTGAATTTCAATTCGTTTTCAATCAAAATTTCAATCAATCAATTCGTTTTCAATTCTGTATCGTTTCAGTTAATTACTCTGACCTTAAATAAAGACAATCATTACATGTAAATTATCTGTAGATTTTAGTTGTTTCTTCACTGTTACCTGTGATTTACATGTTGATCAAGGACACTATAAATCTAGTGACTCATGTCATGTTACTTAAAAGTAACGCTAAATTTAAGCTATAAAAGACTGCTTTTAATTGAATAAAAACATGTAGATTTGAACAATTAAAGATATTTTTATTGCTGTGACAACGTCTCAAGAATTTTTGCGTCTTTCTATAAAAAAAACTTGTGAAAAATGACTTGTAATTGAATTTGCGCAAGAATTATTACTCATATACTTTTAGTGTCTGCGAGAATTACATTTCCGTTATTATGTTTCAACATAATTGAGTTACTATTTAGTTTATTGCATACTGTCCTTAGCAATCTCAAGAAAAGCGTGCATAAATCAGCCGAAATTAAATTTACGGAGTTTTACTGTTTTAATTTTAATGCTTACAAAACAGTGTTTTTATTTCAATGTATGCCAAATTTGAGCTGCGCCACAGTCAATTTGTAGAACACAACCGGCACAAAATTCAGTCCGGCAAACCTTGACACAAGTAAAATTTAACTCCTACAAAAATCAGGTCACCAAGATCACCCTAAGAAAAATTTCAACTTTTTAACGAAGCCCACACGAAAGATATCTCCACTAAATTCATGGACATAAGGTTTCAGGGTGACAACTCTATTAAGAAATGTCACCAAAACGTGTTTGACATTGGACTGACAGTTAGTGGCAGAACTGGAGGCATTGGAGTTTATTTATTATTTAAGAATTAACGACGCTTCTTGACTACTAAGGTCCCTGCGTCGGCCCTGCAGTGCATTCCTGCAGCGTTATTCGATCTCGGCGTCCCGTATTACCAAGCTAAGGTCAAATCCACTGCGCCACCACAGGACGAAGGAGGCATTGGAGTGTTTTCTGCCGAATGATTTTTGAAAGGTATTTTGAGTTGCTTAAATGATGATAGTGATGTCAGCTACAGTGCAAATGGTGATGATGATAAGAGTGGTCATGACATGACAATTGCGTCAAACATGATGGCTGTAACTTTGATGCTTTGGACGATATAATTGACGAGGGTAACACCAAAGATGACATCGCCAATGATGATATTCTCGATCCCAGTGACGCCTATATTAAGTGTTGACGCCTTATTTTCGAATTTATTATTATTATCGCCATGGTGGTCTTCTATGTCTTCCTAAACGTCGTTGACGTTTTCATCCATGTCGTCATCACTTAAAATTCGATCAACATAATGAGAAGAGAAATCACAGTGCAACAGCACAAACACATAAAAAAAAAGAAGACAGAAGGAGAAAAGAAGACTGTTTTCCTACATTAGTGATTAATATAGATCAGCACTTGAATGAGGCCTTAACCCTACTCATCCATACAATCACATAGGTCAAACAGCATAGCCATACACAATCAACCATAAAGAATAATCCATGGACAGGCAGTCGTGTCGTCAGTAAGTATAAGTCGTCATTTACCAAACATTAAAAAAAAAAAAAAAAAAAAAAAAAAAAAATCCAACAAATAACCAAACCCTTCAAAGTTTCCTCTTGAAGTGTTACCCACCTATACTCACTCCCTTCTTTCGGCGTTTCCTTCATTTATAAACTCAGCGAAACAGACCACCCCCCTTCGGATTTTGTCCCTGTGTACGTGTGAAGAAAAAACAATCAATTTTGGCACAAGACTAATCAGTATGCTGAATTAATATAGGTTTGCGAAATGAATGGCAAAGTGGTCGCTGGTTCTGATTCTAATTGATTTGAGCCTATTATTTATTCTTTACATGAATTGCTCCTATCTTTGTCTCATCTAGGCACTAGCTCGTGATTTAGTTATCGATGGTAATCCCAGATAAACCATGATACACGTAAATACGTCTTTGAATCAGGTGCAGTTCAGGACATTGATACCGCACAAAAACCTTGTCAAAGAATCTTGATATACATCTAGCGTTGCCTATAGTACAAGCCACTTGCCTCCGTAATTTCGTGTTTATTTAATTATTCTGTCCCTGATCGCTTCTTATTGAAGGGGCGATCGTAGAAGCTTTGAAGGGGGCTAATTCGATTGGAAATTAAGATTTTTAGGGCCCTTTTTAAGTAAAAAAGAATTGGAAGCCAACCAGTCCCCTCCAAACCCCTTTTGTGCTTAACTTCCAAAGATTCTATGACTACTCTATCATTAAAGCACCATGGACAGTGGAAGTGGTATCTGATTGCTTGAATTGGTGGAAGATCGAAGTGGAAAGTCAATCAAACATGTCTATCTTTAAACAATGAGGAAAACTTAGGAGTTTGGTATTTAATGAAAAAGATCTCCATGTAGAGTTATATATTTTTTGGTAGTAGTGGTTGCCAAATATGAAAAGAAAGTTGGTGCAAAATCAGCACAAACAAGTTAAAACAGAATGTTCCCAAACAGCTTAAGAAAGTAAAGTTTTCCTTTGAAGGTGTAGTTGTCTTTGGAAATCGACAGATAGTGGATAGTTTTACGGATGAAAAGTATTGTCAGGTTTAACTAATAAGTTTTCGCTGGTTATTTGTACGGTTCTACGTAGCAACGCTGTCAAAAACTTCATAACATTGAAACTATCGAAGAAAAAACTTCCAAAGGTCGCCATTTTAGAGTATGAATTGACCAAGGCCGTATCCAAGGGTGTACGGGGTTAGAGCCTTCTTCCCGAAATGTTTGTCTGACTCGTAAAAAATGTAATAAAAGGGCCCCCCTCCCGCCCAAAAAAGTCCAGGGCAAAAATATTTTGATTTCGATGTTCTTGGTGATTTAATAATGGCAAAGAACAATATCACAGAAAGTGAAGACAGAAAATGAACATGCCTTTCTTTTTTTTATGCTGCTTTAAGACGTTGTTTCAATCCTGTATAAACCAAACATTGTTCTACTCAATTAAATAGTCGTAATAAATAATCATTATAAAAGATTTATGGGTCTAATTTCAACAAAAAAGGAATTAAACAGTTATGAATAGGTTTTTTAATCCGAGGCGGCATACCTTGTGATTTGTCACCAGTGATGTCGGAATATTTAGTTGATTTTTAACAGGGAATAGTCAAAGGAGACATACGAAATTATCATGTCTTAGGGGTTATTATGCAAGGGGTTACAAATTAGTTTGCTCCGTGTACACCTTAAGGGTTGAAGGAGAAGCGGTATCAATGATGTTAAAGGAAATTAGTTTTTTTTTGGGGGGGAGGCATCGAAAAAATTTAGGAGTTATACAAGGGGTTACAAATTAGCTTACTCTGTGTACTCCTTGAGAGTTGAAGGAGAAGCAGTATCGATAATGTTAAAGGACAGTAGTTTTTTGGGGGGCTGAGACAGAATTAAGGCTTGGGAGGCATTGATAAAATTTTGCTCCTTCATCGGCGTTTTTCGCCCCACCGACCCTGTAATTAGTGAAGGTTTGACCGTTTGGGAAGAGGCACATGTCCCTGGAACCACACCGTGGATCCGCCTCTAGTAGAATTGGTCCTCTGTATGGTGGTATAGAGGAATATAGTGTATGGCCAGGGGGATATTCGGAGCTACGAAGTCTTGTCCATCTGCTACATGTACATGCAATAGGGAAAGACAACAGATACAATTATAACGTCATAAGAATGATTATATCTGTTAAAGTTCTTGTCCCTATGCGTTTTTTTTTAATTAGCATTAAAAGTTGCAACGCTTGTTTAATGCCTTTGGTGAATTTCGAATAAGGCAAATAAAGTTTAACTGGTTATTATATCTGTTTATCCTTCAAACCACTGACGGTCAACTTTTTTCATTGTGATGTATAAGAATCTAAAATCAAGTCGAATTGATATTTATTTTCTTTATGCGTTAGTATTTTAATTTAGTGTTTTGTTTCTTTTTTAAAGATTAAATGGTGGGGTTTATATTGAGCTCACCGTGGAAAATTTCCACGTAATATAGCACGTTTAAATTTCCACGTTTAATATAGAACTCTTTCGTCTTACTTTCAAAATAAAAAATTCAGTGATTCTTATTTGTGCAAGGGTATTTGCATGATTTATCATGATTAGATCGGTAGCTGCTAAATAGTAAAGAACAAACCACGGCCCATAGTAACCAGTTTAAAAACCGCGTTAAAAAACTGGCTGGTGAGAAAAAATTACTATTTGTGTCTGATTTAGGAATGATAACTATTATCTCGATTAATCTTAATAGTAAAATGAAATTTCTATATTTTTTGGGGGGAGGGAGATTTCGAAAAATAACCTGAATCCCCTAAGAAATGACGTCAAATCGAGACAAAAAGTAAAGCATTTGAATGGCCATGGTCGAAAACATTATACAGGAAATTTACAGTCCCCTGGCTTGAAGAGCAAGGGAAGTCACTTTTTTGCTTTAGTAGCTCTGATATGTCCTCTTTTTTTCTTCATTGCTAGTGGGGCACTGGAACATTACAGAGAGGTGTTTAAGGGCTCATTTCATGTTCTAAATTTAATTGCTTGCTAGATTTGTTGCTATATAAAAGGGATAAAAAGCTGTTCTTCTATGTAAATTCTTTTCAAGTAGATTCATTATGAACATTATTATTATGCACAATTATTTATATGATGAAAACTTGTTCAAAAAAGATCGCCTTGAAAATAACTACACGATTATTTTTGTCCATGCGAAGTTTCCCTGCAAGGCATTAATATGGTTCTAATAGATTGGCTTTGTCGCCGTTTTTAGAATTGATTTATTAAATCATTTTTGTTTCCAAAATCATAAAGTTGAAAATGAGATATTGGACAATCTTATAAGCATCATCAACCACTGTCCTTATAATGTGGATTTGATTCTAAGAAATAAGTTACTAAGATTGTAGATAATTTTTTCAACCACGTTGGCCTGCCATAACACAAAAAATATAAAAATGGGGCTTTTAAGGCCAAACAAAAACGCTGAAAAACAAAGCCAATATATCGATAGGATAAACGTCTCTCTTTTTTGGCATTTCCTCGAAAACCATTTTGTTTGCGCTGAAGAAGGGAGGCGGTTGTCCTCCCGAAATATTCGCTTTATTTTTCAGTATTTGCGTTTGGCCTTAAAAACCCCGTTTTTGTTTGTTTTTTCTTCATATTAGTAAGATTATCTTAGGCTTACGATTTGAGGTATAATGTTTTAACGATAATGTAAAATGATTATGTTTAATGAAATACCTATTTTTTGTTTTTGTACTGTGTCCAGATAGTCAAAAGTAAATTGCAAGTAAAATGAACAAAAGTAAATTGAGATGTAGCGGTCCTGACACCTTCGCTGCTAGGAATTGAATGCGGCGTTCAACAATCTTGAGTCTCAGAAACGAATAAAACATGGATAAGCATTCATCTTCCTGGAGGAAAAAATCTTTTAGCTTTAAGTCGTGCCTCATCTCCCTCCCTTACACTAGAAAATCTCATAAATCTTTAAGAAACTATTAATATTTTAAAATTTATATTTTAAGAAATGTACGGACCACGGGTCTTTTACAGCCTAAAACGTTCTCACGTCCCGTCGAGGGCGTGCGAGTCACTAAGGTTTTTTCTTGGGGAGGAAACCCGACCCGACCCAACTCTGCCGACCCGGCTAGAGGGTTGGCAGAGTTGCTGTCTTGTGTTAGGACTTAGCTTTATGCTTGTCTTTGAGGATTTACTGGAATGACAATTAGTTTTCTAATCTCAATTGGTTTTCTACTTTTCTTTGTCTCCTATCACAGCTGTGCCTGTTAAAGTTTTTCAGTCATCTCATGAAAACCGTTTAGTCATATCAGCATGCCTGTCTCCAGCCCTATTCGATAGGCTTAGATGATTAAATAGCAGATGAATTCTTATAGCTCGCCGCAAAGAATCTACATCGGGGTTTTGCTCCTTCCAAAATATTGATCCATCAATAGATAAAATATTTATTTCAAAAAAAGTCTCTCACAAGCCCGAAGGACCGAATTTGCATTTTGGAATCATAAAACCAAAAAATAAAAATAAATACAAATTATAAAAATAGCACAGCAACTAAGAAACTGGCCTAAAAATGCCAAAAACAATAATTCAAAAAGGCAAAGCCCTTCATTAGTAAAGTGTGGCAAAATGCTAGAAAGTTAAAAAGGTAAAAACTAAAACAAAACTAAAAAAGAGTGAGATAAAATTAGCTTTGAAAAGGTTTAAAAGAGAACATATAAACAAGGGCGAGGGAACAAAAGAATCAAAGAAACATAAAACTTGGGAATCATCAGCACAAAAAAAAAAAACAAAAAAAACTAACGGTTTATTTTATCAGTAATGAAGGGGACAAAGGTTTTTTTTCACACCTGGAGGTTAAGCAACGGATGGGGGAGAAGATAGGAACGGGTTCAGAAAAAATATGTGGCGGGTGGTGTCTGGATGGGGAGTGTCTTTTTGGGAAAATCTTTTCCGTGCCAAGATTTATTATTGTATTTTTTGCAAAGCGGAGGAATAACGTTCCTCTCCTGTGCTCAAGAGTTTCCAGCTTGGCCTGTTTTAGAAGGAGGGAGTATGGTACCTTAGCTTCTGAAAAAATTATTCTTGGGACTCTTTTTTGAATGGATTTAATATTTTCTGATTCATCACGAGAGATGCCAGGATGCCAAACTGGATTAGCATATTCAAGAAGCGGGCGGACAAAGGAAGTATAGATCCTTAAAGAATGGGAAGGGGGACGTTAAATTTATTCAAGAGTTTAAGGAGAGACATGGACGCATTAGCACTATGGACAATATCTTTAACCTGGATATCCCACTTAAAATTAGAGGACATTGTAACCCCAACATTTAAAGGAAGACACAGAAATATATGCGGGATAGAGTTGAGGAAAAGTGGTTAGGTTTTAAGGAAACATATTGGGATTATCATAGATTTATAGGAGTTTACTCTCATGTCTAAGTCTGCAGCGCCATTTCCAATATCACCGAGGATGCTCATAGGGTTGTTAACTAAGTTTCGCTAGCAGGTTTCAACAACCGTTAGGTCATCCACAAATTTCCATCTGTTGGGAAATTCCTTAGCAAGGCTATTTGTCATAACAGAAAAAAGGAGGGGGCCTAGAATAGTTCCTTGGGGTGCCCCACTGTGGATAGGGAGGGGACTGGAATAATGATTCTGATATTCGTCTAGCTGTCATCTATTTGATAAAAAATTGGCAATCAATTTAACCAGGAAAGAATCAATATTTAAATCAGTTACAAGCTTCTCAACTAAATTATTGTGATTAACAAGATCAAATGGTTTTTGAAGGTCAATGGAAATTAAATTTCGCCAGCAGGTAGGTTTTTCGAGAATTTTCCCAATTGAGTCAATGAGAAAAACAAGGTAATGAGAAGTAGAAGTGAATTGATGTTCCCGAATTGTCTCTGTCAGTAAGAGGTAGGATTTTCTCCTTTAGCCAATCTGGAAGGAATCCTTCATATAGTTTAGGGAATATAGGAGTGAGTGAAATAGGATGAAGACCTTCAAAACCAGGTTTTCCGTCTTTTTCAAAGGGACTATTAAACCCTGTTTCCAAATTTGTGGATATTGGCCAGACTCAGTAACCTCATTGAAAATAACAGACAAGGGCTTTGAGAGAAAGTCACTGAAAGCACTAATTAGAGGAAACGGGATATCTAAAGGGTAGACACTAGTTTTCGTAGTTTCCCAAATCTTCTTTCAATCTCAGACGGAGATAGGGAGGGGAAAGCAGGTGGGAGAACACCAGTAAGTAATTGATAAGACAATGCCGGAATGCTCTAGACGATGGAAGCAAGGAATTTGTTAAAATTATTAGCAATAATTTTCTGGGGATTCAGGTTAATAAATGAAGCGGGTCTAGGCTCCTACCACACAACTTTTTTGCCTCGGAATACCAATGTTTTAGTTTATTGGTAAATAATTCTTTGGCCTTATTCTTGTAGTAGGATCGGCCAAATTTACGTATTTCCTTTTTAATAGCTTTTCTTAGTTTATTAGTTTCATCCAGTTTACCATTTCTGAAACGATTAAATTGTTTTCTAATTAGCGCTTTTATGGGTTGATTAATGAATGGTTTGTCACTGGAGCACTTTTTAAATCTTTTTTTCGATAGGTTGGTTAAATGTTTTGAAGAGGGCGGTTTAGCCCTATAGCTAGATAGTGATCTTGAAACGTATTTCACTAGTTTTTGTGCTCCAAGTGTCTTTGCTTTCCACTTTCCCGTTTTAACTTTCCAGCGCTTTTTGAAACATTTGACCAAGCAGAAAGCGTTTCCGAAAATCTTGCCAAAACCGCCCTTATGCCCGTGTTTCAACTGTTTGCAGGTAGACTGGTGGTAACCGAAAAATATGGGAAAGCGAAGACACTTGGAGTATAAAAACTAGTGAAATACATTTCAGGATCACTATCTAGCTATAGGGCTAAACCGCCCTCTACACAGGTATAGGTTATGGAAGGTATTAATATAATCTACGTTGATCAGCATTTATGCTAGAAAATACAGTTGGTGCTTGAAATACTTCGCCTATTTCTACCTGGCCTCAGGTGTATTTGTGTTAAAGAAATGTTGATAAAAGACTTTAAGGAACTAGTAATGGCAAATCAGATGAGGCTTTAAGATAAAGAAAAAAGAAACAACGTCAGTGTCATCTAGTTCAGCTAGCGCTATGAGGGCTGTAAGAAAAAGAATAAGAATGACATCAACGCCATCTAACTCAGCTAACAAAATCCTAAGGCTTTCTATGCTGTTTAAATTTTACTTGGCAGGGGAGGCTACTTCCCGTGGGAATTAAATCGTTTACAATTTTCGCTAACAAAATTCGGACACGTACTTTTCTGTGGTACTGGTTATTTTCAGTTACTCTTCCACCCTGGTTAAGTATCATAGATTCGCTTCTACCCAGTTTGCTAGTTCATTTAGCCTAGAAAAGTTAGTCACCCCGCACCTCAATTGCACACCATCTGTCTTTTGCTATGATCTTGTACATTCATTTTCATTGTTGGAATATGTTGTCCGTTAATACCTGGCAACTACTCCTGAATAGTGGTTTCAGAGTGAATACCTGTGACGTGTCTCAGGTGTAAATCTATACATGTATTGGATTTATGACTCTTTTTGACTACTAAGGCCCTTGCGTAGGTCCTGCACTGTGTCGCTGCAACTGGGTTTGAACTCTGGGTCCTTTATTACTAAGCTGAGATCAAAGCCACTGCGCCATCACATGACTTGTCTCAAGTATATCTAAGTACTTGTCTTTTTAAACGGAAATTGGAAAGTAAAAAGGGAATGGACGACTAACTTTTAAATAAGACAATCTAAAATTTCATACAAATACATGGTAAATATTTTGAATAGAAATTAGGTATTGTATGCTTAGTTTATTATGCAAACTTAGTTTAGGATGTATTTTCACATCCTAAACTAAGTTTAATAACAGAAGAGTTAAAAAAAAAAAAATTAAACATACAACAAATAGTCTTCTATAGCTAGAAATAAAGTTCTGTGTGTCCATTCGAAATTTCCGATATCCATTTATATGGTAGTTTCGCGCCCTCATGTTTCCAATTTTTTATTTGTTTTTTCGTAAAAGCCTAGTTTCCTAATGTTCCTTTTCTTGCTTTTTGTCTAAATATGACAAGTTTGCGTCAATGTAAAAAAATAGTTTTTTCCTAAACGTATTCCAAGGAAGCCATATCTATATTCTGAAAAGTAGTGCTGTATACCCTGTTTAAACAGATATACCCTGTTTATACCCTGTTTAAAAGTAGTGCTGTATACTAGCAGGGTTTTAAACAGAGGCGTAATTTTTTCAAAATAATGGGGGGGGGGGAGTTGGAGCCAGTTTTCCTGAACCAAGTGGAAATGACTGTGGAACCTAAAAAATGAGCCGTTTCTGTGGATACTTCAATTAAGCAGGCTTATTTTAGTTTTAGACAAGGTTTTTGAAAAAAAAAACAACAACTCAATTTCATTATTTGTATGTTTTCATTTGTATGTGTATTGGGGTTGTAAGCCCAAACAAGCTTTGCTTCGCTTCGGGCCATTTGCTTGTTTTGTTTATTTATATTAATAAACCCATCTTGATCTATCTTAATTTCAGCTGGGGGGGGGGGGGCAAAGTGAGGCTAGCAAAGGGTAGTCCCCCTCTTTGCCCCTTAGCAAATTAGGCCCCTGGTGTTGAGGTGACTCGAAGTAGCGCATGAATAGTCTGCAGGGTGTATTTCAGGAATCAATTGTTATTATCAATTTCATTACCGTCATTAATCAATTATTATCTTCGTCCTGAAATGGCTGATAACTATAAATTTAGTTCCGTAAATGTGCATTATAAGATACAGCCCTATATGGATATTGTAAGCATAAGGGGCTAACACTTCAGCTGCTTCTTCACTTGGAATGCCTTTTTTTTTTTGAAACCAAAATTATTAATTGCCATTAATGATAGTTGTCTTCTATAATCAACTGTGCCAGTTCACGGAAATATATGAGGAGGGGCAAGAATTTTTTTTCGGTTTTAGTAAAGTGAAGATGCAAAAAAGGTATTTTTCAATATCTAGGTTGAAAGGGTTTTTTCCATTTTTTTTCTATTAACAATACTCGAAAAGAAATATGTTTCTCAAAATAGTGCCCTTCTTGCAATTGGCGTCACTCTCGAAACACACCTATAGTTTGCACTAAGGTTTCGAGAAAACAATTAAATTAGGACATGATACCTCTTACGGAAAACTTAGTCCCAAAACTATTTTAGTCCCAAAAAGTCTGTTTTAACATTAAGAAACTGTGGAATTTATCAGGTTCTTTGGACGATATTTTTTCTAAAAAGTGGTGACAAATGGTAAAATATTTTAGAATTAAATTTAACGGCCGTTATGTGAAAAGCTTAGGTTCCACTAAATTCTAATTTACCTGATTCTTTTAGTTTAACTAATTCTGAGAAATAGGAATACTTTGAAAGCGTTTTCAATCAATAAATGAAATTAGTTGCAATTTTGGTAATGTATTTTGCCTTAGTGTAATGGATATGGCTGGAAATTATTGCTGAGGTTACTCATCTTTCAGAGTTGAGTAATTTGCAAATTTTCTTTTTCTAGAGTCCGTCAGCGAAATTATAGAAGGAAGTTATGGCAAAGCAACACGTCAAATTATCTATGCAGTTTTTACAACACCCGAAAATTCTATCAAGGGGTCAGCTGTCTGTGCTTTTGATTTAGAAAACTTAAAAGCTACTTTTGAAGGAGCTTTCAAGGTAATATACTGTAAATATGAGACTGTTTATATACCATGAAATTAAAACTAGAGATATATCCCAAAAGATTGTAGATTCAAAAATAAAAAGTCCGTTCTCAAGCGCTAAGCCCAATAACGCTGAAATTACATAGTAAGCTCGTATATATAAGTAAGTAATTAAGACAGCACTAGACACATCAGGTTCAAACTGGCGGTGCTGATCTCCGTTTTGTGAACCTTCAGCCAGAAAGTGCAATGGGAGATTGGGGACCAACCATCATGTTCTTTCACACGCCCTTCATGCTTACCTTCCCTAGATTTCTCCAATTACTTATTTAGAGCTGGGTCAACTCTGGCCGAGCCCACATAGTCACGCCCTTGATCCCTGTCTAAATCAAAACCCAATAATTAGCTTCGCTTGGGATCGAACTCGTGCCCCATGGACAAAGAGTTCTGAAACCAGCGAGCCAACCACTTAGCTAGGACTGAAATTGGCTTAGCAGGACGGACACATATATTAGCTATGATTTTAAATAGGTTTTGTGTGCATGATTACCAGCTAAAAGCCCTGTTCTACAATAGACCTAAGAAAGAGAGAAAAAAAACTTGGCAAGTACTTTTTTTTGTGAGGATTGAAAAAAAACAAAAAACATTTTAATCCTTCCCCCAAACATAAAATTCTAAGTCCGCTACTTTCGGGATGAACTTAGATGCGTTTGTCAAAGATGTTAAATTTTTAGCTTTTATCTCATTCCTCTTTTATAACCTCTTGCACTCTACCAAGGTCTTGTCGTTAGCCGTTTAAGGTCAAATAAATACCTCTTGGGTATTTGTATTTATTGTTATCTTCGACTAAGACTTTCTATCCGAAAACGATATAGATGGCAGAATAATCCTTTTTTCTTATTGTAGCAGCAGATTGGAAATAACTCTCTATGATGAATTTATAATGTCTAACTATCGTCATGGTAATAAATAGTGAGTAAAGAGCAACCATTTTTAATAACAAATGAAACTTGAGAAAACGGGCTTTGAAAACCGTGCTTGACTGAACTGAATCTACTTTTATATACTGATTCAAAATATTTAATCTTTGTTATGTTGAAAATTAATAAGGAAAAAAAAATCTTTAAAAAACCTATTATCATAAATATCTTTAAAGTATTTTTGAAAAGACAGCATCTCTAAAAAAGACGGCGATCCTGGTGAAAATTACGCTGTCAAATACGAATGGACAAAACATTAAAAAGTAGACTGTTAAACAGTGGCGTAATTTTATCAAAATCTCGGAGAGGGAGGGGGGGGGGAACTGGGGCCAATTATCCCAAATCAAATGAAAATGAAAAATGAGTCCTATATAGGCAAAGATATTCTAAAGAAAACTGACCTGTATCTCTGGATGCTTGAACTATGTAGACATCTTAATTTTGACAAGCTTTTTTGCAGAAACTAAATTTCAGCTAGTGGGGGGGGGCTGAGGTCTGGGGGGCAAACTTGGGTCAGGAGGGGGCAATTACCCCCTGCCGCATTATAAATGACACCCATGCTTTTGAAGCCCAAATTGTCGGTACCTAAGTATATTCGTGGGCGAAATTTATTTAGACTCAACGCTAAAGAAAATGGGTGCTGACGTGGCTGCAGGTCCCATCCTATTGCAAAAAGATTCATGTGTCAGCTGTAAGTTTCCGTTCGAATAATAATATTTTTTACTGAAGGGGAAGGGAGGTCAAACCAACCCCATCATCCCCTCTTTAAAAAATAGAAAAATATATGATTTTTATTTGAAATTTAAGACACTTACCCATTAACTTTTAATACACATATCTTTCAGGGCTATAGTATTGAACCAAAGGTCTCAGAGACCCAGACAAGGGTTGTTCAGATCCTGTTTATTTTATTTTAGCTTTAGTGCCCTTTTAAATAGCAGTAGTGAACGTGCCTCAAGACAGGCACGTACTTAGGATTTTTTTATTCCCGGGTTGCCCATTATTGAAAAAGAAAACATTTCAAGACTCGTTAGGTCAACCAATTAACTTTCTGTTTTTCTTTTTGTTCTCTGCCTTTTGCGCGAAAGGACTCGGAACCTCATAATAAATTTGTAATTTTTATCCTACAGATTCGGAAGTTTTGGGGGAGTCCTTTAGTACCGCATGACATAGCGTTTTTCAATTTACTGATTCGGAACAGTAATGCTCCCAAAGGGGGACTGGACCCTTAAAACGGAAAATTGTCTCTAATTCTGTTTTCTTTTCATCTAGCTTTGGGAAGTGTCAAGAATATGATTTTTTTTTTATTTAGTTGTTCTTACCAAATTACGCAAAAATAATTACCTTTGTTCGGGCCTATTTATTGCACTACACTTCCGGCCGAAGGCACTGAGTCAGGAGATCGGTACCTGCACAACGTAGATCATTGGTCAGCGTGCGAAATTTTTTTTTCTGTTTATTCGTATATATTTCAAAAAAGTGAAATAAATTCTTCTGATATCGCGCATAAATCGATGCTTGTTTAACATAAATTTATTCCTTGTCTGAATCTCTTTAAATAAATGAAATTTAATGTTAATTGTATGCTAAGAGCAAGATTTTATTCGTAGTTTCTTTTATTGAGTATTTATATATACAATCTTTCATTTTCCAACGTATGTAATGCATTACTGACAATCAGTCTTTTATACAATTGGAATTTCTGCTAGTCATTTGGGATATAAAAATGGTTGTTTTTACGCTACTGCTTATAATGACCACATTTTTGTAATATCACGCTATCAAAACAAAATTCTCCTTTATATTTAGAAAAATCGTGCAAATTTTTATGTGCTGACGGGTTTCTTTTGATATTTTCGCGTATTTTAGTTGAAGTGCGGATTTTTTTTCCGGGTTTTAGGTTTTTCTTATATTAACCTTGAACAATCATTTTGAAAGATCAATTGTGAACTCCCAAGTTACTTTTAACTTAGCTCTAATGTATAAAGTCACTTATTGAGAATGACTGAATGAAAATCAATTAGAAAGTATCTACACATATGCGCGGTCAGAAATTAGGGTGGTCTAGACAGGCTCATATGGAGGAATTCATTTTTTTGTTGGACGTTTTTCAGTGACAAAGATGTTCAGGTTTTTTAAAACAGACGGATTATACGAAAATTTTTAGAATAATCAGGAGATTGATTTTAACTGTGCTAGAGCCCTCCTTGGTATATTCAGAGAAGTGGGGCTAGTAATGGAAGAAAGGGTGGTCTGGGTGGTCTGGTTTCTTATTAGAGTATAATATAACTTCTTTTTTCTCTTATGCACTGTTTCAGTGGCGGTTCTGGCCTTTCTTGTGCCCGGGGTAAAATCTTGATTAGCGCCTTCCTCCTGTGTCCCACAAAATCTTCATGCCAAATCTTAACTAAATTTTAACTACTGACAAAATTATTTTCATTGTTGATTAATTAATAATCTTATTTTTCAATTAATTTTAAAGTCATTTTTTAATTTATTTAGTTGTTATTAAGTAATTAATTTCATTGGTTTAATTATTATTGACTTATTTTTATTTGTAATTTATTTGATTAATTAATTAATAATTAATTAATTATTTTCATTTATTAACTTTTATTTCATTCATTTATATTAATAAAAATAAAATTTCAAAAACCACAAAATTATTATAATCATTAGATTATTTATCTGAAATTTTGTACCCCTAAAATTTTTGCACCCGGGGCAAGTGTCCCCTCTCTAAAACGGCCTTTTACATCGTCTATATTTTATTTTAAATCGCGTACCTTCATTTTGATAAATTAGCTGCGATAGCTTAAACGTGTAATCAAAACTATTTTGATGCTGAAATTTGTACCGTCCTTACTAAAATAACCGCACTCCATTGGTCCGTTCCGCATATGCTATCTTAATTTATTTAAGATGATTTTTCTTAATATAATTTAAGATTAGAATTTAAGATTACCTTAACTTATTTAAGGGTATTTACTTAAATGAGCACACTCCATTGGTCCGATCCGCATATGCTATCTTAATTTATTTAAGATGATTTTTCTTAATATAATTTAAGATTAGAATTTAAGATTACCTTAACTTATTTAAGGGTATTTACTTAAATGAGCACACTCCATTGGTCCGATCCGCATATGCTATCTTAATTTATTTAAGATGATTTATCTTAATTTAATTTGAGATTGGAATTTAAGATTATCTTAATTTATTTAAGATTATTTAGTAAAATGAGCACACTCCATTGGTCCGATCCGCAGATGCAATCTTAATTTATTTAAGGTGTATTCACAGGTTTTTTATTAAACTTTAAAATTTAAACAAAATTAAACTTTTAAGACTACAGTTGTCTTTGCAATCTTTTGATGATCCGTTGAAAGTAATACACGCTCAAGCAGTTAGATTATTTCTAATTGTCATACCAGTCCTTTTTGTGTTTTATCTCCTTTGAAATTTCTGGTTTTGTAACATCTTTGGAATTACCGTCAAACCTAAAAAGCCTAATTTCGATCTCTGTTTATAGCTAAAACAACCTTAGGTTAATATTTATAACTGAAAATGGGAATATATTGCTTCTCTGCTTCTTTTTTTCTTCTTGATTGGATTAATATGGTGACGCTATCGCACAATCTTATCACCGGAACGAAATCCCGAGCCCTACAGTAATTCTATGTCAGATTTAAGTGACATCTGAAATATGCTAGTTATCTTATTCATTGCTAGATGGCAGGACAATTGCTCTTGGCAAGTCTTACATAAATCAAAAGTTAACAGTGTCCAAATTCCAGCAAATTTGAAAATTATTCTTTTGTTCTATTAGAAAATTGCCTTTAAGAAGCCATCATTTAGACGAAGCCAAGGTACTGTCTAAAACATGCGTTTCATTTATTTTGGAGGGATTATTATTAAATTGTACTAATGATACAAACTAAAACAAGTTAAAAATAGCCGCCGAAATCTGAGCCTCCGAATTTAAGCAGTGATATTTAAAGCTGTATAGAGTCTCATGTTTATTTCTTTTTTTTTAATTTAATTTTTTTCGGTCATGAGACGCTAAACTTCAGAAGCGAAAAGTGTTTTGGTAAATACTCGCTGGTATCATGAATAATCATTTGTTTGTGTTATTTTTAAACTTAATTAAACTTCAACCGGTTTGGGGGCTTACAAGTCCTAAATATGGTTGATATCAATGTCAAATTTAATAGGCGGAGTGTTAAAAGGCGGATTCTTTTATGTTCCACATTAATAAGGTGTCATGTAATGATAAAATTGGTTCCTAATCAGTGGCGTTTCTGGGCTCTCTTATGCCCGGGGAAAGATCTTGATAGCGGCAAATTTTAATTTTGTTGATACATTTTCAATTGTTAATAAAATTATTTTTAAGTTATTAATTAATTCATAATTTATTTTTGATTACTTTTTAATATTTTATTTAAACTATTTAGTCACTGTTATTTACTTTTCTTAATTATTATTTTCTTAATTAATTAATAATTTATTAATTATTCAAATATTAATTATTTTCATTTATTGTCTTGGCCCTCTACTTTATTTCAATAGAAATAAATTTCAAAAATCACAAAATTATTATCACCATTAGATTATTCATTTTAAATTTTGCGTCCCCTAAATTCTTTCGTCCGGGGCAAGTGGCTCACCTGTCCCTCCCCTAAAACCACTTCTTTTTCTTATTTAGATGTTACAGAAGCCTTTAAACTAATTTGCGATTTCGTTCAAATTCGCCGAAAAACGTTCAAGGAAGAAATTTAAAAATCCTTTATTTAATTTAAATTGTCAATTATATGGACATTTAAGCTGGTACAAATAAGATACGATTACAATACAACATGCATTTTTCCTCTGCACATCATGAAAAAAAAATTGATTTCCACAATTTTGCAAATGATCTTTCGAGATTGATTGAATTTATTTAGTGATTCAACTTACAAAAAGTATTTCACTTTCTATTCTAAAGCTAAACACTATGGACAAAAAGAAAAAGAAAAAAAAAAAAAAAAATTAGCCTTACGGCATTTCACGACTAACAAAGAGACAAAACTAAACATCTAAAATAAACTACAAAACACATAATTTTGTACATACAATCTAACTAAACAAGAGAAAACAAAAACAAAAAGACAAACTAAATAATACACAATGAATTCCGTTATCAGACATAAAAAAAAATCCACATATTTTTTTTAAAAAATAAGATTATAACCCCAAATCCAAACGTTTAGTTTTTCTTATGTATTTCAGTAAAATATTTCTAACATTCCTAAATTTAAAAATCAAATCAAGATTAAACGGAAAAGGAACATTGATACTATAAAGGTGAAATATTAATTCTAAACGTTCACGAGCATAAATAGGGCACTCAAAAAGAAAATGGGAACAAGTTTCATTTACACCGCAAAGGCACAACTCCGTATCAATTTTGTTTATTCGGTGAAGAAAGAAATTTAGCCTGCAATGACCCGTAATAATCTGCGTTAGATGGTAGGAGGGCTGAACTTTGCAAACAGCTAATAAATCTTCTGTTGAAGCAAAAAAGCGAATTGACCAAGAACTAACTTTATTCTTAAATTCTTCATACCATCGTCCGTAAAGTATATTTTTCAATGCCTTTCTATTAATATGAAAGGTTGAAGTATGGATTTCTCGTACTGTCGAAAGGCCTAAGATATCTACTAATGATTCATCAGTGAAAGTACTATGATTGGATGAGCGTTTAGAAAGGGGGAATTCAGGAGAAGTGAAATTTGGCCAGTGACTTGGACGGCCTTTTTTCGCATAGCGCAATGTCGCTAGCTCAGTCGCTCGGAAAGAAATTGGCAGTACCCCAGCAATGGCCGTAATTACGTCATTTTGGGCAGAACGGAAAGATTTTGAGATTATTATCATTGAAGTTCTTTGAGCAGACTGTAGCATTTGTAAAATATTTTTCTTTCTAAGAGCTGAAAACCAAACTGATACCCCATACAAAATTGTACTTTCTATAACTGATTTATATAATTTTCTTAAAGCTTGTGCTTTGAGACCCCATGTCATCTTCGCTGCACAAAGGAGTCTCGTCGAATACTGCTTTGCAGCAGTAACTCGGGAAGAGACATGATCAGTCCATAAAAGTTTCCTATCTAAAATAATTCCTAAGTAACGGACTTTTTGTTGTATATTAATTTTTTCTCCTCCAAAAAAAAGATTTACAACAGGAACTTTGTGTTTGTTTGTGAACAATACAGCTTCTGTTTTACGTTGGTCGAAAGTAAGTTTGTTTTCTGCAGCCCACACTTCAAACTTCTGAAATATTTTTTCCGCCAAATTTTCTAAAAACAGAATATTTTTACCTGTTAAAATTACAGTGACATCGTCAGCATATGCCTGAATCGTACAATTTTCACCAAAATCCATTTCTAAAGGTCATTTATGTTGATTAACCATAAAAAGGAGACAAAATTGATCCTTGCGGACAAGACTTTTCCAACTTCCGGGATACATCTTTTCCATATGATACCGTCCTATCTGATAAAAAACTTTTCACTAATCTTAACAATTGAGTTGGGCATTTCTTATCCTTGAGCTTTTTTAAAATACCTGGATGCCATGCATTGTCGAATGCTCCTTTAATGTCAAAAAAAAGGCAAAGTGTGAATTTCTTTTCCTCTTTATTTTTCTCAATAACGCTTACCATATTGTCAACTGCATCTATTGTACTTTTACCCTTACAAAACCCAAATTGTCTTTTAGAAACCCAACAATTATCCAAACTAAGTTTATCTAATCTATTCATAATAATCCGTTCAAAAATTTTTCCGATGTTTGACAACAAGCTAATCGGGCGATAAGAACCGGGGTTACCATCATTAGTTTTCCCTTTTTTAAGAATTACTATAATATTTGCTTGTTTCCAAAGGACAGGAAAAATATGATGTCTTTAGGCAACTATTAAAAAGCTTCAACAAAGTAGGTGATAAAACATTAATATTTTTCTTTATAGTAAAATTCATTATACCATCAGGTCCCGGAGCCTTCATGGGTTTGATTGACTTAATAACATCCTGTAAAATTTCCATGGTAATAGGTTCCATTTTATCCTGATTTTCACTAGAGATATTTTCTGTTTCATTTCTTATCAACTTTTGAGCAACACTGTCATTAGAATTATCATCTGACGAAAACATTTACCTAGAGTTGTTCTCCAGCCTCTTTAGGTGAATCTGTCATCGACCCATCTTGTTTTAAAATATGAACTGGGAGAGTTGCAGAGCCTTTTACTTGCAAATTTTATTTATAGTGTTCCAAGGGTCCAAACTAGCTTTTTCTTCGCAAAACTTTTTCCAATCTTCCTTTTTCGCTGCCAAAATTTTCGTTTTATAATCTAGATGTGTTTGATTCTTTATTTGCTCGCTTTCAACGGTACCAAGTCTCTTATAGACCCTTTGAGCATGTCTGTACTTCTTTCTTAAATCTGTCAAATCTTGGTTCCACCACCTTGCATATTTGCTTTGTTTGTGACTATTTTTAAGAGGGGTCGATTCCTTAGTTGCTTTTTGCATTAAATTCTTAATTTCATTAGCAGCACAATCAATTTCCTCCACCGAGGACATAGGTAGAGAATAAATGTCATCGATTCCACGTAATAAAGTAGCACTAAAAGTATCCCATTTAGTTTTCTTATAAATGTATCTTGGCTCTTCAGTTTCAAATATGGGAAATTAAACTCCAAAGTAAATAAAATATACGAGTGATCCGAAAGAGAAGGGTATTCATCAAGAACTTTCCAACACCTTACACTTTGAACAAGATTAGTACCTACAGCAGTAACGTCGGGGCTAGTTGTATTGCGTAGCCCATACGTTGTCTCACTAGGATCATTCACTACTAACAATGATTTACTAGCAAAAAAATCTTCAAGCTCTTGCCTTTCTTGTCAGTTTGACTGTTACTCAGCCACAAAGGGCTTTTAGCGTTAAAATCCCCCCCAACAACGTAATTAGCAAAATGTCTGACCTTGTCTAAACAACTGATATTATCTGTCAATCGCTGCACCGAAGGAGGACAATATACCGAACAGAATGTCAAAGTTCTACTGTTCAAATAAACTGAGACTGTCACACATTCATTAGACGAGAGGTTATGGTGTACGTCAGCTTTTAGACTATTTTTCACTAATACGGCAGCACAAAAAAATTTCTTATCTGTGTCAATTTAGAGAAACACTTGTAACTATATGGAACACATGATATTTTACAGAATTTATTTACATACGGTTCTTGCAACAGAACTATATCCGGTTTCAGTTCTTCTATTGTTTTTTGCAACTGTAGGGCTGCTGAATAAGAATGTTGCAAATTAATTTGAAGCACTGTTAAGTTATTCTTATCAATATTCACATCTCGAGATTGAGTCAATTAAACTGGATATTATTCTTTAAACGAGCAGTTAACTTCTTTGCACCGGGCATTTGCTTAACTCATAGGCAGCATGCCCATCTGACTTAAGTTTGTTTTTTTTCGCAAGCCCGGCAATTTGGGCGGGACGAAAAGGACTTGTCGCAATTTTATAAGTGTGCGGGCCCATGCACCATGAGCATACTTCGTCCGCTCTACAATCTGTCTTCCGATGACCGTATAAGCAACATTTGCTACATCTTATCAAGTGTACATAGTCGTCGCAAGAGGCAAGGATAATACCGATCCGTAAGCCTCTTTGGGACAGTATAAATTGGCGGATCTTTGGACTCACTTCCACAACAACTTTCCTTTTCGACGCGTTTCAAGAATGGTGATGATCCTGAAGCTTTCCCCTTCGTTGGCCATCCGCTGAATTTCTGGGTTACACTGCAGCAGGTATTTTTCACTTTCGTCTTTGACCTGAGGGGAGGGAGCCCATTGACTAACATTCTTGGAAAGTGCTTTTTCACCTCTTTCGGTTTGTACTTCGTGTCCGACACTTTCTCTGTCAGTACTGACATGGCTGCCTCTAGCTCCCTTTTCGACCCCAATTCCAAGATGACTCTACCTTCCTTCGCCGGAACAACTTTCTTCACGGAAAAATATCGAATTTTCTCCTTTGACAACTCTGCTGATTGATTCCGTAACTTGCATGGCTTCGTCAAAATTCATACGGTTTCGTTTTTCCACAGATACAGGCTCAGAATCACAGAGAATGTTTCAGGACCCTTGAGCGCTTGGGCATAAGACGCCTGCTGGGGTGCGGGTACATAAATCTGTCCATTTTTTTGCGATTTTATCCGCTCAAGCTCTTTCTGGAGATTCACAACTTCATTCAGACGGGAATTTTCGATTCGGAGGAGTTCAATGTTCTCTTCGATTGTTCGTTGGTGAAGATATTGGATTCTGCTGCATATTTGGGAGGCATTAAATTTGCCACCGGGACTTTGAATGACCCTATTACGTCCTTCAACATATCCAGCAGCACTGCAACACTTTTTCATTCATGACAGTAAGAGACTCCAACGATTCGTGATCAGACGTCTCTAGGGACGATTTTACTTTGGACATCTTCGAGTAACAAACTAGGTATCCCGATCACGGTATCCCGTTCACGGTTCAGCGTCTAAATGAACGCCATCTATAATAACTGAAATTAGTAAGAATCTAATAATGTCAACGCCAAAAAAAAATTAGTTAGTTATTTCAAAAGATAGCTTCAAACAAATGCCAACTTTATGGGCAGATCTTAGTAAGGTAGGTTTAACCTAGCCCACTTAAGCATCCACAGATACACTGTATCAGTCAATCCAAGAGAATCATTGTAATCCAAATTTAATAATTTTCTCACTGTTTACATTCAGACAAACTTACTAAACTCCATCTTTCGAGATTCAGAACACAAATATCCTTCTTCACCTGTGGGTTTTCGGCGGTTACTTGAATTAGTTTGTAAACATATTGATCTTGATTTGTAATTAAGTGATTGAATATATATTTTAAATAACTTTTCAGTTGAGAAGAGTCCTTTATTGGGAAATTGGCTGGGTTTAAATGTAATTACATTGCAGTTTTAGTATTGTTGACAATTAATATCTAATAGTTTGACATAAAAAAGGAATGAAAAAATCAAAAACTTTTAATAAGAGCAGTTTATCTCTTGTCGACAAATCAACTACTGACATATTTTCTATTCGGTTATGATTGTAATGCCTTTATTTCTTCCCATTTTACTTTACGGTGCATGAAAAAATTGGAAAAAAAAATCTATATGATAACGACTCTGCATTTCAGGAACAAGAATCAATGAACTCAAATTGGTTGCCAATGCCACAACAACGGGTACCAGAGCCACGACCTGGGGTTTGTGCCAACGACTCGAGAACACTACCCGATCAGAATTTGAACTTTGTCAAATCGCATTGTTTAATGGATGAGGCAGTACCATCAATGCACGGTCAGCCTATTTTGGTCAAAACATCGCTCGGAAGTCGATACATGAAAATCGTTATTGACCCGCAGGTCCAAGCACTAGATGGAAAAGCTTATGATATTATGTTTATTGGAACAGGTGATTTATACTGTTTACGTATTTTAACGTATTAAGATGAATTTCAATTTTATTTTTGTTCATTTTTCGAAAGAGATCCATTTAATGCTACGTCGCCACTGATTATAAACTTGTTGCGATTGGAAAACCCGTTACATCGTTGCGTGTTCCCAATGATTACTTTCTCTCCCCCGGCCAACACGTTATCTAGCAAAAAAGAATGAAAGATTAAATAACTAAGTGATTTAACGAATTTTATTTTAGAGCTACTTTGAGTAATAAGGCTTACTGTTGATAGTTATACATCGCGGAAGCTGCAATTTTTCAGAGATTGAATTCTTTTCAGTTAGTTTTATGACTTATATCAAGAAAAATGTTTAAAATATTGAAAGTAATTTTTTACTCTTCGAAAAGCAATGGTTTGAATCCTATAATCAGTATTTTCCCCGAAATGCTGGTCGAATCGCAATAAAAAAGAAAAAAAAACGAAAGGAAAAACCACTTGCTTTCATTTACGATGTCTTACACTTTTATTCAACAAAAGAAAATAACTGTTTTTTTTTCCAAAATAAAAAAAAACGTAAAAAAGATGAAACAACATATTTTCCTGTTGTATTCATAAATTATTAGAAAAAGTCTAGCGCAAAGTCTCTAAAATCGATATATTGGCATATGAAGAGTACCATTGGGTACAAACTGTGTTAATCACCTCCATGAAAAAATGAAGCCTGTTATATGGGAAAGGTGTTTCAGTTTGTAAACGCAATTTAGCAAACTGATCATAACAAGTTAATCAATTGTCATGTGAATGGCCGTAATATTTCCTCAGGAAAGGCCTCCTGTCATAGTTGTTCTAAAGTCGAGACTGCAGAAAGCCTGTTCTCAAAACTAGTTCTGAAGAATATATTTTATTTTTACATGAATTTAATAAAAATTCGTAGTTGTGGATAACCGGGAAATGTCGTTTTCTGTGAAATTATTTCAGATTTGGATGGTTACGCACAACACATAATCTTTTCCAGTACGCCACTCTCCCCCAGGAATTTGAGGACTAATAACTTTGATGTAATTTCTAAAGTGTAAAAATTTTAATTTTAAATTTGAGATGGCGTTGCTAATAATCTTTTGAAGCAAAGAACTACTTATTGCGATGTAATAACATTTTTGCTCATATTGATTTGTTATTAAAATCGGTGATTAAAATCGGCAATTAAAATTGGTGATCCTCGACAAGAAGCTGATTAGAATAATTTTTCCTCATTTTTATACGAAAAGTTATCTCAAGTTATATACGAAAAAAAGTACTGAACCGAGGTTTGTAGATGACACTAGTGACTGTTCTAAGGAGCAATACTTTGGTTAGAGTCTCATTAATGATTGTCACCTTTTATGGAACGCTTCTGCGTATTGAAGGCATTTTTTTTCCTGTGGTTGGAATAGAAAAAGGAATATTTATAGGTTGACTTTCTAAAATTTAATATTATAGATGTTAAGATACTCTAGAAAATCTAAGATACTGTAAATCTAAGATACCAGAAAATCTAAATACAAAGATACTTTCCACGGGGAGAGTTTTACATGGAGTGGGAAGTTTCCGGGGATGAGCTTTCCAGGAGAAATTTTACACTAGCAGAATTTGCCAGAATTTATGTACGAAATTATTTTTATTTGTCTTACTTTCTCTTTGCCAATGCAAATTTGCATGTGAAGATGTTAAGGGGAATTGACCTGGGGAACTTTTTTACGGCTTAGATTTTCTAGAGTATCTTTCCAGTATCTTTTCTTCTCAATAGTCAAGTATTGTGCAATAGGAGCTCAAATCAGTGCTTTGATTGTCTCTGAATTTTCCCCCAAATCGCTGGGTTTTCTTACGTTTCCCGAAAATTAAGGTTTGAAGAATGAACACGAACATTAATCCGAAAAACAGTCGTTAATTTTGAGGAGATTTTGGATAACCCAATTTTCTTTTTTTTGGGGAAACCTCGAAAAAATTCGAGGATAAGGGGAAGTACTTATTCGAAGCTCAGGGATTAAAGCAAGGAAAATTATAGCAAGATGTTGTCTAGACGCGCGCATGAAAAAGGAGATAGGAAACGGTTTTATTGATTTCACTATAGTCGATTTTACTATAAATATTCCTTTTTCCTATTCCTCCCGTGGGAAATGAATAGACTGCCGTACTAATAAGCGTGTTTTCAGAGGTAATATGCAATTATCAATATTAACTCAAAGTGCTGTTCAGAATAATCGCTAACGCCATCTAAAGATGTCAGTTCAATGGTCTCCTTTGTATATAATTTTTGATAACCTATTCCAAAAATTTTTAGTTTTGTAGGCATTTTTGACAAGAAGAAGATTATATTTGATGCGAAATTAAGAATGTAGATTAAACTTAAAAGTAGGTTATTCCTCTTTCCTAAGATTAATGACTTTGTAGAAGTTTTGTTAAGTAATTATATTTTCTTTAGTATAATCCGGAATCGTTTTACATTAAAAAAAAAGAAAAAAAAATGGTTGCTTGTTGAAGATCACCATCGATTTCAATAAAAAGTTAATATGAGGGAAAAGGTTTTTACAGTTCAATCTTGTGCAATAGGTAGGGGCATATCTAGAATTTTTGTTCGGAGGGGTGGGCCTTACAAGCAAAAACCTGTACAAAACGCATAAAAAAGTTGTCTATATGCATTCTGTTACCTTTTTATGAATAGGACAAAGATTTCCGGGGGGGGGGGGATAAACCTCGCAACTCACCCCCCTCTTGCTTAGACATGGCTTTTGCAATAGAAGTTTAAAGTACTCTGTTATTTCTGAATTTCTCCAAAGGAAAATTCGGTTCTTCAAAATCTTCCCGGAAATTAAAGTTCGAAACACGAACACCAACATTAATCCGAAATACAATTAATTGCTGTTATATTTAAATTTTGGGAAAATTTTGTATAACATATTGTCTTTTATTCCGAGTAACCCTGATAAATTTGGAAATAGTAGAAGCACTGATTTGAAGCTATGACATCGAAGCCAGGATAGTCATTAATAGCCAGAATAGCCAGGAATCGAAGCCAGGATTATAGCGTATATTTTTTTTAGAACAGGGATATGTGGACAAGGTGATGTACATTGATTTTTGTTGATCTCACCAATAGGTGAAGCTGCAAGGCCGTGTCCAGGGAGGTACGAGGGGGGGGGGGGAAAGCGGGTTTACCCCCTTTTCCCAAATTTTGTCCAACCTCGTAAAAATCAACAGTGGATATAAGCAAATTTTTGATGTTTTTTTTTTTGAACGCCATCTGAAAAAATACCAGTCCCGAGCAAAAATCATGGATACGCCCTTGTGCAGCAGGATAGGTAAAACTTTGACGGTAAGATTCGACTCATAATCTTCTTTTTGCAGGGAATTAGTCTTGATCTGAGTTGTCTGAGCTCCAGATATTTTGTAAAGAGGGTTCAAAAACACGATTTTTTTTTGTTTAGACCGAATTTTCAGTTCTTTGATGACTGGTGGCTTTTTCTGACGGCGAAAAAGGGGCATTAGTATCTTTCTGCCCGTGTTTTGCCGTGGCTCTTGTAAGAAATATTTCATTTTGCTATTTCGAAAATTTGAAATGGCCACTCAAAAATATTAACAGTTGAAAAAAAATTAAACCCTTTCATTTAAATATTGTATATCACGGCTACTAAGTACATGCTGATCTTTTCTGTCTTTCTTTTTTGACCAAAAGCAAAACGTGCATCCAGTTATTAACACTTCGGTTCAAACGACAAACGGGTCTCATTTCCAAACTAATATATGTACAAGCAAGTCTTCCTCTGGTTTTTCTTTTAAGAGACTTTTGCAAGTAAGAGATGAGTGATGAAAACACAAGGTTTTATCGCTATTTCGCTCACAGCTAGAAGTGTTTCAATTTGAGTTTGTGGCTATGAATTATTCCTGCAGGAGGTTTTTCAGCAGCTCTTGGTTTGAGAATTTTAGTGGAAATTCTGAGAGTTTCTGCAAAAATTAGCACTTGAGTTCGCCACTTGGTTGGTACTACGATTCATGTAGAATTCCTCTAACTAACTTAGTTAAAATAATATTATTTTGTTCTTTTTCAGGTTCTTTATTCATTTTATTAGCCAAAGCAAAATAATATAGAAGCTGAAATTTTGTTTGAATTCAAGACGAAAAAAAATTCGAGGAACTTAAGAGGGCTTGTGGTCTAGGGTATGATTCTCGCATAGAGTGCGAGAGGTCTTGGTTTCGAATCCCAGACAACCCCAATTTTTGTCCAGTGGTGGCGCAGTGGGTTTGACCTTAGCTTGGTAATACGGGACCCAGAGATCGAGTCATGCTGCAGCAATGCACTACAGGGCCGACGCAGGGACCTTAGTAGTCAAGAAGCGTCGTTAATCTGATTACTTATTACTTAGAGGAACTTAAGACAATTAATGAAAAAAAAGACAATTATCCAAAAATACCCATAGAATAAACACCCCAAGAAATATTTAAAGATATCTGTCTATTCTAAATCAACTCAGTCTAAGTTCAATTTATTTGGAAGTCTCGGTTTATTCGAAGAAGTCTAGTCACAATTATTCGAAAAGATCTTAAAACAATTGTTTCTGGTTCTATGATTTCTCATCTTAATTAGAAATTATTTCTCAAGTTGATTGGTAGTTTTTTTTTGTTCTCAAGTTGGTTTTGGGATTCTCAGGGGTTTTGAGTATACTGGTAAATGGAATGACGTCTTGGTAGAAAGGGTCGTTGCGACCAGTAGCCGAGTGCGGGATTTTTCTCTTTCTTTATTATCTTCTCTTACTTAATTTTTTTCCATTTTTACGATTATAAATAAAAATTCAAATAGGAACTAATAGACATTGATAAATTTCACAAAACATACTAGATATTTTGGTCACATATGCAGTGATGGTTATCAGTAGTAATTCTAAACGAAAACAATTAAAAATAATAATTTATATATAAAATATTGTTTAATAATCTTATTTTTTCCAAAGCAAAAACGGAAGCGAGTCTCTTTGACCTTCCTGAATCCGGTTCGTTAACATGAATTGAACTAAGACTTGGACATGGGTTAATTGCATTGGGCGAATTTTCTTGAATATTCTTGAATAAAATTTTCTCCATTTTAATAGTTTCGCGAAAATTTTGCTCGCGACAAAATAAAATGGTCTGGAAAATCAAAAAATATATTCCGAAAGGGCTGAAGTGAAATCCTGAGGTTTAGAATTTTGCTTAAAAGCCTTATCTACGGTATGAAATTATTTACGTTATTTTATGATATTATGCATGATTAAGTGACTGAAATTCTCTGAACGAGCGAAAGCTTAAGGAGGGTTAAGTTTTTATTTTTCATGCTTAATTAACCACGTATCTGACATTTAAAAGAAAAAAGAAAAAAAAATGTTTTAAAAGCTTAATATAGACCATGACATACCGTTGGTACCATCCTAATTTGTATATGGGTTTTATTTGCTAATAGACCAAAACTACCGTCAAATATCGTTATTGTTCTGTTACTATTACGGTTATTGTTATCGTTATATTTCCAGATAACGGTAAAGTAATCCGTTCGATCAACGTTGCTGGACCTGAGACATCATTTAAGGTGCAGCCAGTTATTCTTGAGGAAATGCAGCTATTTCCAAACAATGTACCAATTACAAATCTCAAAATTGTCGCGAGTCCCGTTGCAGGGGATTCGAAGCTCATTGCTGTTACTGATGATGAAATTCAAGCTATACCTCTCCACCGTTGCCATAGTAACAAAATAACAACTTGTTCGTAAGTTTGATTTTATTTTCAGCTTGGCGCTACAAATTAAGGATTGACTTGCAGGTAGAGTTACCTTAAAGCGAGAGGTTGGTGCCATTAAGACTAATGATTAACGCGAAAAGATGGCGTTGTTAAAAGGAATAAAAAGGAATCGATTGAAGTGGGTCAACGTATAGAATAAGGACCAAATATAGAATAAAGAATAAATATAAAAAACATGAATATAGAATAGAGAATATATAATCTAATTATAGAATATAGAATAAAGAAAGATCAAATCATTAAATCATTGCTATTCTGAGCCAAAAATATTGATGTTTTCCTCCAGTCTTTTTCTTATGCACAGTTCTTCTAGTCTGTTTCTAGTACCTAATCTAAGGCCGTATTCAGGTGAGGTGAAGGTTCAGGGCTAGAACCCCTTCCCTAAAATTTTCGTCCGACTACTAAAAAAACGGATATAAATTTTTTTTTGATGCGTTAAATCTTTTTTTTTAACCTCCCCAACCGCCCTCTGGACAAAATTTCGGGATACGTCCTTGACCTAGCCTGACATATTTCAGAATTCTCAATGTCCTAACTTCGGCAGTTTGTGCTGTTTTAGTTGTACTGATCTCGTTTAGATGGAAGAGTATAGCTTACTAATAAGAGTGGCAACTGGCGCTGGTGCCGGGAAAAGAATCACCTAACGCCATCTAGTGTTTGGGGTTTCTTGGCAAATCTTCAAACTTCGCAATTTTTTCAGTAATGAAGATCAGGCGCTTATTACTATACTAATTATATCGATTACATTTATTAAATAATTTTGCCTTTTTATTACACTAAAAAACGCCAGACGCAATATGGTATTGGTGATTTTTTTTTTTGACACAAGCGCCAGCTTCCAATCTTGTTACCCATACTCTTTGGTTGAGATAATAAATATTTTTCTCAATATAAACAAATAACTTTCTTCTATCCTGCAAGGATTAGAACCTCCGGGGCACCTTCTGAATCCTTTACCACCGATCTAGAAAGTTTATTTTCTAGCTGATATTAGGGCATGTTCCATAATATGTCTTGTCTATTAAGATTAGTAAGGATATTTCTTGTCTTTCATGTTAAGTAAAAGAACTATGATAAACTTTTGAAAAGACAGATCCCAAAATTAAGCTATCTCATAAACATCTTTTTTGCTTATTTCTATAGGGAGTAACTTCTGAAAATGACCGGATTTCTGTTCATTGGGATGAGTCCATATTTTAAAAGTTGCGAAAGAGCGTTGACAGCAAATATTTTAGTTTCATTCTAGTTCATATTGGAATAGGTTTATTTTGTTTGCAATTTAGTTTAGATAAGGTAGATTAATGTATGTATTTTAGTATAATTATAATAACCAATGTGGTTTTGTTTGTAGCGTATATATTTAGTTTACATATATAAATATGAAGAAATACATACGTAAATTTTAGTACTAATTTTAGAATTTAATTTATGAATTTCATGAATTTGTAATACAAAATTCAAAATATTTCACAAATGCTAATTTACACATACACTAATATATAGGTTGAAATGTGGTTCATATATAAACTATACATATAGGCTTAATATATTTACTTTTTAAAGTAATAATACTTAATACAATTTAGTATAAGTATTTAGTATAGTTGTTTAGAAGATATTCTAGTGTTTTCTTATCATATACCTTTATTTGAAAGAAGTCTAAATATATTAAATAATAATCAGGGCCAGCCGGTGGTGCCCGGGGCAAAATTAATTAAGACACTCCCTCCCGACTCAAGCATAAACAAAGAAGCCACAGCAACCGAGGTATCCTACTCCGGTTGCCCTCCCCCTGTTTCATATGCATTGCGAGGGATTGTGAACAAGACATATTGTAAATATCTTTAATTATTATTGAATACATACTATGACCATCATAGGCCCACTCAGTTATGCCGAGTGCAATCCTCAGCATAAAATATGTGTCTCAATACATCGTTATCTTCTTTCATGATGATTCTAGTAAGTCCAGCTACTGCGATCATGTATATTTCTTATATATATTTTTAAATGTTAATTTGAATTTCTTGTTGATGCAATACTTCGAAACATAAAAAAATGTTTTAGGTTAGCGGGCGGAAGAGGCATCTATTCTTCTGAGTAAAATTCATCATTGGAACCTATTATACTTGAGAAAGTCTTCTCTGCTGAACAAGTTTTATTGCTTGGCTGAATTGCAACAAATATTAGTTCCTGAAGTGAAAGGACATTAAAACGTAAAACTAATCTTCATTACTCCTGAAGCCTTTGGAAGACTAGGCATATTAGAACTGCATAAATGGTGATTCGATCGTCGGTGTGTAGACCGACGTCGACTACTTAACATGGAAAGATTAAAACCTTGAAGAGAGTTCAAACTGCGATGAGTTGCTTCTACTTGTACTATTGTCTGTCAAACCAATAAGGCAAACACGCAGAACCACGGCACTGTGGTGTTACTTACAAGAGGAGACAAGTGCCTCAGCGAGTACTTGAAGAATAGTTTTACAAGACGCGGCAACTCAATTTGGAAGGGTCTTCCGAGAGACATTATCCCTGAAAACCATCTGTTGATTCGTTTAAGGCACTGTCTTAAAGAATCACCTTATCTCTTCTAGTATAAATTTCTTTTGTTTGTGCGACCAAACTATAAAATTCATTGGGTGGTCTTGTCGTAACTTACGGAGATTGGATAAGAGATCCGAATAAATGACACAAAACTGAAAACTGACACCTATTTTCTTGGCCTTCACCAAGACTGCATCAAGGGGAGGGGGTATCAGGTTTGATCCCCCCCCCCCAAAAAAAAAATTGTCCGACCCGTAAGAACGTAACAAAAATGCATTTTTCGATGTGTTTTTCTTAATTTGTTGTGTACCCACCCCCTCTCCTGAAGGGAAATCACCCCCCAAAAAAATTCCTGGATTCGCAGTTGGCATTCACTTGATTTTTTATTGGCATATAAGTGTTATGACCTTCTTTTTTACTCAGTTTTTGTAATTTGACTTGCTCAAGTCTTAGTTCCTCATAAAAGTGGATTCTATTCTACTTAGAACAGGTTTTTCTTTTTACTCTTCTTCCATTTCAAATAGCTCCTTGGGAGCAAAAGGAATCCCCATGAAGAAATGGCTCTTTCTCAATTACATAAATGGTTCAAGAGTCTTTTACGTCATTAAAAACTGGAAAAATGGGGCAGTTCATATAGATATAAAAGTTCTTGACTTTATGACAGTATTTCTCTCTTGTGTATCCTTTTCACGGAACTGGGCCATGAACTTTTTTTTTATTATTCTTCTAAGTTTATGACCTAGTGTGATGGAATATTAGCAAGAAAACGAGGTTGTGGTCTATAATCTGAGGAGCTTTACGAGCAAGATGGGAAGAAGCAATGGTCTTTGTCAAATTGTGATAAGTAAGAAAATTGTCTTGCTGTCGCAGCTCGTCTTTTTATTTGATTTTTGATACATCTTGATCACAGCAAATATAAATTTTAATTAAAAAAAAAGTTTTCACTTTCATTATCACTATCTTTGATAGCTTTGACCATAGATTTGAACCTCATGCAAACTGTATAGGCGGAGGAATGGCGAAAAGTCAGGAGACTTTTTGTCAAAATGTATTCTTTTAGGAAAGAATTGCAACCATGAAACTCACCTCGTATTCGTTTGCTCTTGAATTAAGTTGCTTTTTTTTTTTTTTTTTTTTTTTTTTTTTTTTTTTTTTTTGATTGGTTTGAATAATATCAATTTTAGCAGGGGCGCCCTTTCACGAAAATATTGAGGAAGGAGATTTGTGGGCAAGGATTTTTGTTAAATTTTGTTAATGGAGACCCAGGCAAGGTATATTCAAAACCTGGGGGGGGGGGTTGATTCTTTCGATTTTTTCAGAAAAATTCCAAAAAAGGATATTTTTCGAAATCTAGTTTTGTTTTTACTATGTTCCGTCTGACGCCGCAACCATGACATCGTATTATAAATTTAATTACATCATATTATATGTTCCGTCTGACGTCGCAACCATGAACTATATGTTCCGTCTGATGGCACAACCATGACATCATATTATAAATTTAATCACATCATACTATATGTTCCGTCTGACGCTGCAACCATGACATCATATTATAAATTATAAAAAGTGGATTTGAGTTGGTTTTTACATATCATTAATTGATAACTTTCGGTAAGAAACGAGATATCTCACGACATTTCCAGAGAAAATAATGACAATTATCTTGAAGTGGTGCAACCATTAACAACAAAGTTTTGATAATTGTATTCATATCTTTTCAGTGAATGGGCTCTCCCCGGCATTAGAAAGATCAAAACTGTTGGGTGTTTTCGTAGTTAAGTTTTAAGCTTTTTCCTTTGGAAAAACCAGTATTAATTTAAATCATCTAAACAAGGTCAGTAAGGACTACGTTATAATTGGCTTCTTGTATGTTTTAGTAGGGTCTCATATTATGTAGTTTTTATTAATTTGCCGAGTCTGAAAAGATAGGGTGTATTCAATAATTTTTTTTTGAAAATGAGTTATAAAGTTAGAACGTCTCCTTGTGGTCGTTTATCTCGTTAGAGGTGTGTTTACCTCTTAAGAGATAGGGCAGGTCAAGATCGGGTAAAAAAGAGTTACTCTCAAAAATTTTCTAAAATAAAACAGAAACAAAACTGTTTCTTTAAGAAGGTCAAGAACCCTTTTCCTTCTCCACTTACAGTTATCAAAACGTAGATAAGTTTTTTTTTTATATTTTGGGCTCAACGATTTGGAATCATAACGAACGAGGCCGTATCAAGCCAAATTTTGTCCGACTCGCCAAAAAAAAATATATATATAAACCAATTTTGGGTGCGCTTCGTAAGGTTTGTTCGTACCCGTTCCCCCAGTACAAAAATCCTGGATTTTTCATCGAAACATATAGCCACAGCTTTATTTTAATTCTCATTTCATAACCGAGTCATAAGTTGTCCATTAATGGTCAACTTAGCAGCTTGAAATCCCAACCTTCGCCTATAGATTCCATCGTGGTGATCTTATTGAAATGTACAAGCTCTGTAATGGAGCCTATGATAATGTACCAGCCCAGAGAATCGTGCAGTTCAATAAAAATCATCTCCGAGGACATTAGTACAAAGTGAGTACGGAACGCTTTTACAAGGACATCGGACGATGGACTTTCGGCAACCGAGTGGTTCAGCATTGGAACAATGCAATCCGCAATCCTTCGCTCTTTACGCTAAAGTTTGACTCTTTACCACAATTCTGCTTTTTAAAACAATTAAAAGCTTTAGCATAAAGAGCGAGGGATTGCGGAGGGGACAACCCATTTCATATACGAAGTAATTTCTGTTCGTTTTAAGTTTTAATGTCACTCCTTACTTTCAGTTAGAAAAACTATTTTTTTTATGTAATCTTCAAGTAATAGATCTCAAGACTCCTTAACAATGGAACTTTCGTTAATGCTGAGGTTCAGCTATTCATTTGATTTATGACTTCAGTTGCATTCAGTCACCTTCATGATAGAACAATTCCCCAATCATCTTTAATCCTTGATGAGCTGATAAAAGTAAAAGACATCTCTTCTTAAAACAAAACTATTCGACTACACCATTTTGAAAATTTTAAGGGGTCGACGACTTCATTGCTAAGATAGAAATAACAAGAAGGCCAATGAGTGTTCAAAAATTGACGTATTGCTGATTCGATGTAAATACAGCCCAATTCCTGATTTGGTATGCAAACAAATTGGAGACATAAAGTGGGGCCGTGGCTTCTCCGTCCCCCCTTTTCCCCGTTAACTGTTTTTGTGAAGGTTGGCAAGTTGCACCTTGTTTAAAGCAGACTGACGCAAGCATCTTCAATCTATATCATTGGAAACCCAAAGCAGGCCTGTCGCACCTCTAACGTCTCCCCTCTTATGTCCCTTCCATCACCAAGTTTTTCCAGAAAGTTAGGAATGATGTGCCTTTTTTTGAACAAAGAAGTTTCAATCTGTATAACGGAAGAATCAAATTTGCCCCGTGGCCCTTCTATCGCAACTCCCCAACTGCACCACTACTACTTCAAACATTTTAGCAGAAAGGATGAATTTTATGCCTATTTAAGTTTTTTTGTCTTAAGAAGGAATATGAATTTTTGAAGTCAAAGAAAATGTATTTTTGATGCATATAAAATGAATCTAGATTAAATTAAAAGATGACTGGAAATTTTCCGTTTGTGATCAGTTTCTCGCACATTCACTATTGATTAACTTTCTTTTTTTTTTTTTTTTTTTTTTTTTTTTTTTTTTTTTTTTTTTTTTTTTTTTTTTTTTTTTACGTCAAACCAGTATTGGGATTCTGTTGTAAAAATCAGTGGACTGTGACGCTTGTTCGTAGACGACCGATAACTGTCAAAATTATTACAAGTTGTAATTGACCAAATAAGGCACAAATCCTTTAATATAATTGGAAACAGCTTTAACGATACAGTAAAAAAAAGTAATTACCTTCTAATTTCATAGAAAGCCAACTTTTTCGTGTCTTGAGTTGTTAAATGAGCAAGCAAACGAATTAGTAATTAGGAAAGCAAATGGGTGATAAAATAATCTTTGCTAGTCTAGTTAAATGAAGTGAAAATTGTCCCCTTTCCCCCCTCAAAAAATAAAAAATTGCCCAACTCGTAAAAAAAGTAACAAAAATGTCTAACTTTTTTTGTATGTTCGGGAAAGTTTTTTGTAAAACACTTCCTGGAAAAGTCCCTCCCCCCTGAATCAAGATCCTGGATTTGCCCTTGCCCTCTTCCTGGGTTTTGAAAAAATACAGTTTTTTTTTTCTTTTCGTTGGAAAAACTACTTTATTTTGTGGCTTGTCATTTAATAAAAAAAAAAAATGGAAAAAGAAACCTCTCCTAGATTAAAAAAAATAAGTTTTTGCCCTCCCCGTATATTTTGAAAAATACCTTTTTTTTGGGATTTTCATTGAAAAATAGCTTTTTTGAGTCTTTTCATTGGAAAATTGAGAAACAACACAATTGCTTCGGTCCTAGATTAAGATTTCTTTTGCCCTCTTCCCCTTACCTCTCCCTACATTTACGTGAATTGACGCCACTATTTGTGAAATCCCGGGTAGTTGACCAAAGCCTACCTCATTGCCACCAAAATTTTGAACATTTTGACATTTCTTGCTCAAAAATCCCATCCCGTCATTCATAATATCCCCCCTTAAACCATGCCCTTCTTACCTTTCTTAGAATCCTATGTTTTTTAGTCGAGAAATCAGAGCCAGGATCAGAAAAATAAATTTGGAAATATAGGCTTATATAGGGTTGTGCCTTTTGGATCGTATATTTTCTAAGGCAGGCTTAATTTTATTAAAGAAAATTGTTCACGCTCTCACTTGCCTAGTATATATTTAAATATTTTAATACTCTTTATAAAAGTTTATCTCTATAAAAGTTTATTTTAATATTCTTTTCCTTTCCTTGGAATCTAATTTCTTGATGGATTTTCCCAGAAGAAAAAAAAATCAGTACTAGTGGTGAATTCTTTTTATTCCTGCGCCTTAAGCAATGAGAAAGTAAGACAAATGAAACCTAACTTTCCCACACCCTGAAGACATTTCATATTTCCAACTTTCGAAACCTTTCATGTCTGAGTATTGATGAATTATATGTCTAGCCTCTTGAAATGAGTCTTCCAGGTTCGACCGAACATAAATCTAACTTCTGACAAGGTAAACAAGACTGGATCGCAGAACTTCTTAAAAGGATTTAAGTGTTTGGCGCTTGGAGGAAAACAGATTCCCTATTCCATTTCTCCTATTTTCATTTCCTGTCACGGATGGAACCTCTGTCGCATACATAAAATGATAATATAACACGTATAAGCAAAATTAGAAAGTCTTGTCTTTGTAATGGATATTCCATACCTCTGTCACGTTTTGCTTCAGATTTGCTGGAGGCTTAGTCGTAGGATCGGTGTCATTCTGGTTTGCACAATCTCTTTTGAAGGAAAAAAGTATATTTTTTAAGAAAGAAGAAAAACACTGGTCAACTTTTTTCTTAAGAAGAAAAAAAGGCTTTGGAATAAAATAAAATTTTCCGCTGAAAACTTCTTGTTTTCAGTGTAAATTAAAACTTTTTGTTTATATGCATTATTCTTACTTTTTATGAGTCGGGAAAAACTTACTGGGAAGGGGGGCTCAAACCCGGCAACACCCCCCCCCCCATGAATTAGGTGTTGTACAGGGAGGAAAAGAGGTAGGGAGCTGGTGCATGAGTGTTTTATGGAAATGATATTGCTGATAGGGTCTAGTTTGTAGTTTGGCTCTTTTGCTCCTATTTTTTCTTCTCTTTTTCATTATTATTTGATATTGTACTAGAGTTGGTAAGACTAGCTAGTATCTAATGCTGCACGCTAGCAAAAACGTCAATTTTTGTCATTATTTTACTATAACTATTTTTATATATGCTATAGTATAACTATATTATATTATATCTATAGTGTACTATAAACTATATATAAACTATATTATTTATAAACTATATTTTATTATAACTATAACATTATGTCATTATATCTATTGTATGTGAAATTTGTGTTTGTTTGTGAATAAAGAAACCTAAGCCTGGTGGTTTCTGGCCATTCCCTTTCCCCCATAGTGGAACTAATCTAAGGATAGGATCTTTGAAGATCCGGAGGACATGTTCCAATTTATTTAACCACTCTTACTACCCCGCATATAATCATGTGAATCGAACTACTTGATTCAAATGAAGTCACATTCAGCATGCTCTTCGTAAAGTTAAAACCTCTTTATAAAAAAAAAAAAAATAAATAAAATTAGGAGTGAATTCGGATATTTCTGTAAAACTGTTGCCTCATATATATGTAAAAAAAGAATAAGACATTTTTATCCTCCATTTTTCCTTTCTGGCTTTGGCGTTTGTTTTTAATGAAAATTCTGCCGAAAAGCAGTTTGATCCTGTGTTTGTAGAAGATTTTTTACATACCTCCATTCTAAGTTGTAATCAAATATTCAGTATAAAGTGGGAATATCCTCCAAACGTTCATTTTATTTTATTTCTGGCGACAGAACGGAAGAAATAAGTGTAATATAAGCTCTGAGTCTGACATGGAAAAAGGCTTTCATCTCTCAGAACACTGACTCAGAATTCTTATACAATGGGAGCTATTCTAGTAGTTCTCTGTTGATAAATTTAGAATAAGGAACTGCGAGAATATTTATTTTGACATTTTCTGTTTTACTCATGTTCAATGGCAATGGCGTGCTGTCTCAGCGATAGTTGTTTTTGAAAATTGAATAATCGGATGCGAGAAAAACAATTGGGTTGATTATTTAGTTGGGTTGAGAAAACAGCTTTTGGTGTTAGAATGCTGATCTAAAGTTGTCAATATCATTTGAGTCCATACCTGCTAATAACTTTGCACAAATTGTATTTTAAACAAAATATTTTTTTTTACATTGACTAGTGGGAAGGTTAATGTTGATATTTAAGGTTGATGATATAGTTAGAAGATAAAGACACCCCCAGGACTTTTGTCTTTTATGTGGCTCTTGAATTTGTTTTTTTTTTTTTTTTTTTTGTTTTTTTTTTTTGTTTTTTTTTGTGAAAATGATAAATAACTGAAATAATGACTTGTCACCATATGCCAAGCCAATCAGAAACACGGTATGATTAGATTACCTTCAAGACAAGACACCCTGCCAAGGGCGTATCCAGGATTTTTTTGGGGGGAGGGGGGGGGGGTTAAAAATGTAAAATCAGATAGTAATTAAAAAAGAGCTATTTTTGTAGCTAAATTCGGAATTGTCTACCGAGGCAGGATATCCCTGAAAACCTTTCTGTTGATTCCTTAAAAGATGGACTCATAAGTTTGTGACAACCTAGTGCCTGGAAAATCGTCATAAAAACGGTACTTGTGTATTATCCAGAACACACTCAAGAGGTTTGCTCTTTTGATCTGACAAAAACCGATTTGTCTCTATGCAATTGATTATAATTAGCTTAGTCTGAGGGGATGCAGGTATATTTTAATTAAATATAATATATAGAGGTGGTTAGGTTAGTTATTTAATATAATGCGTTATGGGGGGCCTGCTTTCCACAATTCTTTTTTGTAGTTTCCAGAACTTTGTCACTAAAGCCTTATATTTTCGTATATTTCGTTATGATTAACCGAACTTCACTTCCCGAGTGTGTTCTGGATAATA